>NC_048595.1:266147643-266433787 GCF_003668045.3 Cricetulus griseus | reverse complement strand
ATCTGCTCCATTTCTCCCAAGTGTGGGCTTACAGATGTGAACTATACCAGTCAAATGGAATGTTTAATACAAATATCTCAGCCAATAAATAAACATTGCTAAGAATACTGATTAGTGCTGTGTGAATCCTAAAACATCCTTTATGAGTTTATGATATTGTTAAACATATAAGACTAATAATATCAACAATAATTAATAGCAACAAAATTAAGATGTAGATGCTTGGGCCTGGAGAGACGCTTTTAATAGTATTACTGCTATTGCAAAGCATCTGTCTTCTACTCCCAGCACTTATGTGGTAGCACACAACCATTTACAACATCAGCTCCAGGGGACAGGTACCTTCTGCTGACCTCCAGAGGCACCAGCACAATATGGTGCATGCACATATATGCAAGCAAACATTCATGCATATTTTAAAAAGCTGTAGCTGCTTTAAGTGGATTTTATCATAGACAATTAGCTTTTAATTTCAAAGCATAAAATGCATCATAAATCCTATCTTTGTATTGTTTCTTGGCCATACCTTCATTCACTATTACTTCTCCCTTCCTATCTTGGCCTAGACAAGTATTATAAACAAAACCAGTGCTTGAAATTGCTTGAGTGAGGCTCTGTTCTGGAACTAAGCTATGACACATCCTCATACCACACAAGCTAAGCATTTCTTAACCATAGTAAATAAGGAACATTGCATAATTCTTACTGAGGAGTAAGGGTTTTGCAAGAGAAGACTGATCATCACATGAAGAAATGAAAATAGCCTTTCTTCTCATTTGCAATGCTTATTAAGGTATGTGGATGATAGATCATTGGATTATTTATTCATATTTGTCTTATTCTGTAAATGGACATAGGGCAGATGAGTTAAATCCAGATAACACATCAGCAGTGAGCTATGTGGTATGGTTTCCCTACCCAGAAATGTGGAATGCAATATCATACACTACCTTGAGAGCATAGGAGAGGGAGCATGAGTGTTGATGCAGCTTGATGCAGACGCTGCTTAACTGGCTGCTGTGGCTGACTTCTCTGTGGGCTACCCTACCCCATTCACTATAGCACTTAGTATCCAGACCACTCCCTGTGGAAGTAGACTGATTCTTCTGTTTATGCAGCTTCTGAGCTCACCTTTAAAATACCATTACTTGTCTTCATATACATGAATTTACAAAGACTACAGATTCTCCATTGCCTTAATTATAGAATTCTAGATTCAAGCCCCTATTATCAGACATCAGGCAGGTTTCCATTTATAAAAATTAAAAGTAACTTAAGTATGGTGGCAGGAAGATGAAAAGTTCAAAGTCATCTTCTGCTACTTAGTGGATTTGATCCTGGGCTACATGAGACATTGTCACAAAGCAAATAAAAATCTTGTAGTCCTGTTACTACCATGCCTAGCCAAAAAATCTTGTCCAAATGTAAAAGGACCAAGAAGAACTTGATTTAGTCCAGGAACTGTTACAATAAATCTTTCCGCCAAAAGCCGCCGAGCCCCACCGCCACATGTGCACTTTACGCCAGCCACCCGCCCGGGTTAGGGCCCAAATTAATACACAGAGAGAGTTGTATTAGGTTCAAAAGCTGCTTGGCCAATGACTAGGATTTCTAGTCTTCTAGCTCAGTCTTAATTATCACAAATCTATATATTTTATAAGACTTATATTATTGGACACCTTCCATTGGTGTCCTCCCTTGCCAGTGGATCACATTGCGCCATTGGAGGAAGAGCAGAGGGGAAAGGGGGAACACTTCCTGTTTCTCCTTGCTTAAATGAGTCTCCTTGCTTTGTCACTTCCTGCCTGGATCACCACTTCTCTACTACATTTCCCAGAATCCTCTTTGACTCCTAGTCCTGCCTAACTTGCTGCCTCATTGGCCAAACAGTATTTTATTTATCATCCAGTTAGACAAACACATACACAGAAGCACTTCCCCCATTGAGGAACAAACAGGAAAAAAGTAGTGGTGAGTAGTGTTGCTTGAGGAAGATCAGAAGGAGAAAGCTCACACAACACCATTTAGTTTCTAAATGAAGTGTGAGGCTGACAAAAAAAGGAACACAGGAGCAAGTCTGATGAGGTGATCGATATGCTTGTTAACAAAGGATGTCAGCTAAGGAGGACTGTGAAGGGGAGAAGAATGCCTGAAACTGCATGATGGGGGATGCACCAAGCTGTAGATATTTTCAGAATCTTAAAAAGAATTGTTTGAGACAAGATCTTATATGTGAACAAGACCTTGAACTTGTAGTCCTCTTGCCTCAGGCATCTCCCATCATGTTTGGCTCAGAACATTCCCTCTGTTCTCTTTTGTTCAGTCAAAGAACACAACCTATCTTAGGCCTTCTTGATCACAAGAATGGTTTATATTGGAATCTTACTTACATTTTATACTAAAACACAGTGGAGCTTGCCATCCCAGGATCTGGAAGATGGAAGCAGTAAGATCAAGACTTCAAAATTGTCTCAGGTCGAATAACAAAACACTGTCTCAAAAAACTAAAGAAGACAAAACCCAAACAAACAGCAACAACAACAAAAGCAAGCAATAGTGGCACAAAGTTTATGGGGGTAACCAATTGCTTTGGATTAGATTTCCTGTTCCACAGAAAAGAATTCACACCAGGTACTATCAATCTGGACAGAGGGCCATGGCTTGGGAGGTCACAGGCCCTAGGGACCTCCCAAACCTATTACTGTGTTTTTGCTGAATGAAATTTTGTCAAACAGCCTTCTAAATATTTGTACCTGTACTGGCGGATTAGTGCTTTCCTCAGCCTTGGCCAGAGAAGCTTCATTACTACTAAATACTGTAGAGACTCATAACTTGCCAACATTCTGAGAATACATACTCAGTTTTCAGGGGATATCTATATCAAACCTCCTCCTTCCCAAAGTTCAAAGACCATCTATGAAGAGGGGTAGAAAGGGGGATGAGGATGAGTGTTCTGACATGCAGTCTTTGAGACATGACATGTTTGTTGCACCCATGAACTCACTGTAACTATGATTGCCTGTACAAGATAAAATCAACAACATCAGTCAATATCCCAACAGGCAGCACTAATTGGATTCAGTGGGTTACCAACAACAAAAAGGTGAGAACATGAATTGGGGAGGGGAATGTGTTGGGGATGCCTATGGTATTGAGAGGGAAGAGTTGGGGGCTACTGGAGAAAGTAGCAGTGGGGAGCTGGGGTACATCTGATCAAGATGCATTGATTACACCTATGAAATTCTCAAAATGTAAATAAAATAAATCCTATTAAAACAAACAAGATACTACCACAAACATCAACAAAATCAGTGAAAATTTATTAGTACATACCAGAATGCCATGACAGTCAGAAGAATGGGCCTTGCAAGTGAAAAATACTGACCAAGAACTCAACAGCCTACTTGTGAAACTCTCTCCCACTGATAGTTCCTGGGAGATTAACACAGCTCATACTCTAAGACCATCCTCTTCCTGGGAGTGCATGTGACCCCTCTGACTAATGACTTTGGCTTGAAGACTTCGGAATATCCTACAGCACCATCCTTGTCTGTATTGACTTCTGTCTGCTTGCTTTTCTCATCCATACTGATGGTTGGCTTTCCCAGCACCTTTGGTGTTCCTCCTGTTTACTATCACAGCAATGCCTTCTAATACTGTATTGTCAAATTTAATTCCATTTAGATGACACTTCCCAGAGAACCCAAACTAAGACAGATGATAAAAGATTCCTTATGAAAGTGACTCTAGTCCAGATTTCTTTCTAAATTGCCTCTCTCTTTAGATGTTATAGGATTCCACATGAGTAATCCTGTTCTCCCTTTCTTTTTTTTTTTTTTTGGTTTTTCGAGACAGGGTTTCTCTGTGGCTTTGGAGCCTATCCTGGAACTAGCTCTTGTAGACCAGGCTGGTCTCGAACTCACAGAGATCCGCCTGCCTCTGCCTCCCGAGTGCTGGGATTAAAGGCGTGTGCAACCAACGCTTGACTCTGTTCTCCCTTTCAATAAAACTTCTTGCTAGAGGAGTAGCAAGTGCTGAGCCTTCTAAACCACCTGGGCAGCCCTATAGCAAATTTCTCAGTGAGGATTGCTCTGAATCAAGTTAGCCCTTCTATTGCTGGATGAGCTTCAAGGTTATCTTCATTGAATTTCCCAAGGATTCAGCATTTTGGCTATTCAGAGTCTGTATAATCTCTCAGTCTAGAAACAAAAAGATCACTGATCTTTGCTTCCATCCTCCTTTATGTAGTTTCATGTTACTTGTGCATAGATTGATATTCATCAGCAGATTCCAGGGTCCCTTGTTGCATATTTCTTGTGACATTTAAAATTCTGTGCATCGTCTTAAAAAAGTTCTCAATCCATAACATTCAGACATTTCAGCCTCCTCAAAAAAATTATATCCAATCTCAGGGCCAAGCTGTGGCCACATGCCTTTAACTCCCAACATAAGGGAGGCAAAGTCAGACAAATCTCTGAGTTCAAGACCAGCCTGATCTACAGAATAAGTTCTAGCATAGCCAGGGATACACGGAGAAACCATGTCTCAAAATACAAACAAACAAACAAAAAGTCCAATATCTGCCTTGTCAGATAAGAAAGTTCATTTTACTCTCTTTAGAATCATTTAGGTCTAGATACATTCCAGAAACTGCCTCTAGGCAGAAGGCAACAACAGTTGTTGCATGACCAACCACATACAATGTTTGTGTTCTTTTTATCATGAATCATACGACTGTGCTGCCCATTGCTCTCATAAATTAAAGGTTTTTCCTTCATTTATTTTTCTCTAGTTGTTAATTGTTTATAATTAAGGATTAACTCTGCCAGGAGCCAGTCCTGACTATGAACAGGTTCCAGAGAGGAGGCAAGGAGTAGTCAAAGGAAAACTGAACCAGGCATGATGATTGAGAGAATCTCAAAGCCTGACTGATTAGAAGCCATAGTTCAGTAAACAGGGATAGATTCATGTTGTTCCAAACATAGATCATATCTTTTGGGGGGTTTTTTGTTTGTTTTTTTTGTGTTTTTTTTTTTTTTTGGTTTTCGAGACAGGGTTTCTCTGTGTAGCTTTGGAGCCTATCCTGGCACTCGCTCTGGAGGCACTCGCTCTGGAGAACAGGCTGGCCTCTGCCTCCCGAGTGCTGGAATTAAAGGCATGCACCAATGCCCAGATTATCTTTTTGTTTTTAGACACATGTTTCACTTCCTCTTATATATCTTTTACTCATCATTGATAAGTCGTAATGAAACAGTTATCTTTTGCAATCATTTTTACTCATCAACCCATAACCCAACTTTGAGGTAGTTCTGTGGTTTCAAGAATACTAGACAGAAAATCTCTAAGCCAGATTGCCATGTCCTGAGCAGTGCATGATTAAGTCTTAATGGTCAAAGTGCCTAAGAAAAATCTTCAGGACAAAGCTATTGCACTTATTTTTCATATTTTAGCATAATACAATGTTTGCATCTTGTATCTTTATAGGATAAATTTATATGTCTAATCCTGGCACTCTTTTGTTTCTTGGTTATATGACATCACAGTGGCCTTGCATGAGCTAACTTTTCTAAGAGAGGGAGGTCTGACACCTCATTCTTTTATCATCTTTCCACACCATTCTTTGCCCATTAATGTAAGTTCTTGTGCAGGGCAGGGGTAACTTCAGCCAATCTAACTTTGTTGCTGTATATGCCATATAATCTAATCGCCTAAATGTGTAATTACAAGAGGCTTGTAATGTGATCTGTGGCCAGTTCCTCTAGCCCAACAAATCTTGTTGACTTTTTAAAGTTCACTTTGTTTTGATTATCTTGTTCCTGAGTAAGTGCAGGGGTGGATATTTTAAGACTATCTCAAAGCCTCATAAAAAAGATCTCTGGCTTCTTTATGTGTGTCATAACATCCCAGGCATAAGGAAGACCTTCACAGATAAAGATAATTGCCTAAAAGCAGAAGGTGGGATAGTGTGCTCAGGACATTCCTGGGGAAGCTTAGAAGCAGCACTTCTGGAAGAAAGTATAAATGATTCATAAGATATTTCCCATTAATCCAATATCCCCAAGTTTTACAAATATTAAAAGCCCACCCTCACCCAAGTATGCAACAGATGGAGATCAAAACAAAAAGGGACACATCAGCAATCACTTGGCTCAGCTTTATTGAATCTTTGCCAAGCAGCTATGCTGCTTTGTGATGTTCCCATCAGATATGGCTGTGCCACAAACCTCATCCAACTGATTTCCTTGCTTGTTCTCGTCTTATAACTGAAAGACCCCGCCCCTTGGCTCGTTCTCTCTCTCGGTGACACTCCCGTATGCACGCGCACCCATACGCCTGGCGGCTGGCTCCCTCCCAAGCAGGTTCACCCAGGCGGGGCGACCCAGGCCCACCCGCCTGGCGCCGCGCCCCGGGGCTGGGGGACAGACGAGCACCAGGTGGGCCGGCACGAGGGCGAGCACCAGGTGGGCCGGCACGAGAACGAACACCAAGTGAGCCGGCCTGGAGCCCTGCCCCTGAGCCCCGCCCGATGAGAAACACTCCGTCCCAAGGTCTCCGCCCCCAAGGTCAGCCATCTGGACGCGGAGGGGGGGAATTGAGTCTGTTGTACCAGACACCAGACCTTGAGAATATGCTGATCTGGAATGGCTCTGTGTCTCATTTGAACCATCCAATGGAAATGATTCTGTATTTCGCCTCATTTGAAAGACTCTATGTTTCACCTCATTTGAATAACTCTGTACTTTGCCTTATTTGAATAACCCTGTATAGCGCCTCATATACATTGACCAATGGGAATAGCTCTGTACAATGCCTCATTAGAATTATCCAATAGAATCCCTGCTCCTAGCTTGCGCCTTTTTCCTATATAAGGACCCCTTTCCCTTGGCTCGGGGCGCTTAGCCACACAGAAGCTAAGTCGCCCCGGGTACCCGCGTCTCCAATAAAGCCTCTTGTTTTGCATCCAAGTTCGTGGCCTCGCTGATTCCTGGGTGCGGGTCTCCTTCTACGAAAGTACCTCTTCGGGGGTCTTTCATAACTACTATACATTTATGAATTAAACAAACAAATCAAAACATTTGGGGGAGAAGCATGTGACCAAAGATAGAAGACCAGAGATATGGAATTCTAAGTTTGGAAATCTTGAGATAGAAGGCTTGCTGGACCCTGTATCTGAAAATCCCAGTCTGGAAGGGGAGACTCTAACATCAAAGAAATGTGTCATGACTGTGAACTTGGGTCCTCTAGAGTCCTTGTTTTCCTAGTCACCTCATTCCTAATTCTTCATAACTGAGAATGAGCGAAGGTCTGGGCCTTGCAGAATCTATCACCTGATATATTTCCTTACAGCAACAGATTCTTAGAAACAGATTCTCAGGCAAACCCACAAACTGAAAAGTATTTATGATTGTGTTTTAAGGCCATTCATTGAAAATAGATTTCTTGCACTCTATTGTGTATTAAATGGACACTTGTGGACTGATGAGTGGGGTGGATAGACTGTCCACATTTCAAAAAATGCATCGAGATAAAAAGTGTATCTGAATCTGACAGAGGGCTGATCTCTAAAACATACAAAGAACTCAAGAAGCAAGTCTTCAAAACACCAAACATTCCAATTAAAAAGTGGGATACAGAACTAAATAGACAATTCTCAATAGAGGAATCCAAAATGGCTGAAAGGCACATAACAAAGTGTTCAACATCCTTAGGCATCAGGGAAATGCAAATCAAAACAACTCTGAGATACCGTCTTACTCCTGTTAGAATGGCAAAAATCAAACACTCCAATAATAGTTTATGCTGGGATGTGGAGAAAGGGGAACACTCTTTCACTGCTGGTGGGAGCACCAACTTGTACAGCCACTTTGGTAATCAGTATTGCAACTCCTCTGGAAAATGGGAATGAGTCTACCACAAGATCCAGCAATTCCACTCTTGGGCATCTACCCAAAAGATGCACATTCATACAACAAGGGCATCTGTTCAATGATGTTTATAGCAGCACTATTTGTAATAGCCAGAACCTGGAAGCAACCTAGATGCTCCTCAACTGAAGAATGGATAGAGACAATGTGGTATATTTACACAATGGAGTACTCCTCAGCAGAAAAAAACAAAGGAATCTTAAAATTTGCAGGAAAATGGATGGAACTAGAAGAAACCATTCTGAGCTAGATAACCCAATACAAAAAGACAAACATGGTATGTATTCACTAACATGTGTATTTTAGACATAGAGTAAAGGAATACCAGCCTACAATCAACACTGCCAGAGAAGCTAGTAAACAAGGAGGACCCTAAGAGAGACATACATGGTCCCCTAGAGAAGGGGAAAGGGGCAAGATCTCCTGAGAAAACTGGGAGCAAGGGAAGTAGGGGAGGGAGCTAGGAGAATGAGAAGGTGAGAAGAGGAGGGATGCAGAGGACATGATGGAGCAGAAAGGTTGAGTCAGGGGAAGAATAGAAGATAACAAGAATGGGAATACCATAATGGAGGGAGACATTTTATGTTTATAGAGAAATCAGGCACTAGGGAAAGGTCTGGAGATCTACAAAGATGACACCAGCTAACAATCTAGGCAACAGAGGAGAGGCTAGCTTAAATGCCCTCTCCAGATAATGAGATTGACGACTGTCTTATATGCCATCATATAGCCCTCATCAAGCAGTTGGTGAGAGTAGAAGAAGATACCCACAACTAATCACTGAACTGAACTGGAATCCAGATGCAGAGAAGGATAAGTGATGGGCAAAGGGGTCCAGACCAGGCTGGTGACACCCACAGAAACAGCTAACCTAAACAACGGGGAGCTCTTGGTCCCCAGATTGATAGCAAGGATACCAGCATGGGACTGATCCACACCCCATGAACGTGGGTTTCAGAGAGGGGACCTTGGAAATCTACAGGACCTCCTGTAGTTGTTCAGTCCTTATCACTAGCATAGGTGTGGACTTTGTGAGCCCATTCCACATAGAGGGATACTCCCTGAGCCAAGACACACGGGGGTGGGCCTAGGCACTATCCCAAAGGATACAATAGACTCTGATGACCCCCTATGGAAGGCCTCACCCTCCCTGGGGAGCAGAAAGGTTATGTGATGGGTAGGGGTTAGTTGGGGGGGTGGTAAGGGAGGAGGGGTGGGAGTGGGAACTGGGATTGTCATGTAAAACAATCTTGTTTCTAATTCAAATAAGAAAATAAAGAAAAAAATGTATCTGATTCCACCTGTTTCTGTGACACAATAAAGGCTTTTTGCTTGTTTGGGTTTTGTTTTCTTTTCTTTTTTCTAGACAGGGTTTTCTCTGTGTAGCTTTGAGGCTGCCTTGGAACTTGCTGTGTAGACCAGGCTGGCGTCGAACTCACAGAGATCCGCCTGCCTCTGCCTCCCCAGTTCTGGGATTAAAGGCGTGCACCACCACTAACGAGCCAATAAATGTTTCTTATCAAAGGATTGACTTATGATACTGGTAGCTGATTTGCAACTTGGAGACCTTATTCTCACATTTTAAGAGAACAAATCTTAACCCTTCCATAACTGTCAGTTTTCTATTGTCTGATGCTTCATGACAAACCACCTCAAAGTTCAGTGAGCACCATACTTTTAATAGATGAGTGTTATAAAGTGTTTGTGGCATTCAGATTAACTTAAAGATTCCATGTTCTGCCTACTCAAATGATTTTTTAAAGACTTATAATTCATCTAAACTAGGCAAACACTTGCAACTAATTTGAGGCAAGTTTTCATTTTCTTATTTAGCAGCTTGAAGGTAATTGAATTTTTATTCGATGATTCACGAGTTTTCCATCACCTCTCACTTAATATATATCTCAGAGGTGAAAATAAAGATAAAACTTGTGTTAGTTGATTGTAATCTTATGCTATGTCATTAATCTAAAAATATTTATAAACAATAAAATAACATCAAAAATGTATTCCTAATTAGCATCATTTAGTTAGCTCCTGTGTCAGACAGTTCTGGCCTGGGACAGCTGCAACTTATCTCTAATGCTGTCTTTCACATACCTGGACCGGTGTGTGACTTATCTGGATACTGACTGGGTTCAAATGGCCCCACTCACACTATAATGGTTGGCTGTCTGTTGGCTAAGGATGATAATGGTGAATTCCCCGTACACCTCTTATCACCCAATGGCAACTCTAGACACATAGAAAGAATCCAAAAGCAAGTCAGGTGTAATAGACCATGCCTGTAATCTCACTCAGTACACAGGAAGCTGAAGTAGGAGTATTGCTATGAGTTTGAGGCCAAGCTGGTCTATGTAGTGAGTTCCAAGCCAGCCTGAACTATAGGGTGACACTATCTCAAAACAGAAGAACAGAGGAAAGATTCCCCGTGAAGCATCCTTCATGTGGTGTGCAAGGATGTTTTGAGTTCTGCTTACATTATGTTTGCTAGTAAGGAAGCCTCATAGCCCAATATAAGGACTAAGAAAAAAATTTTTTTCATGTGTGAGATGAGTAGAGAATTGTGGGCATTTCTACAATCTGTCATGTTGTCAGTTTAATTCAGATAAAATGCAATACGAGATTAAGTAAAGAAAAATAATCGGTGTTGGTTGAAGGGAGCTGGCCTCAGAAATAAGTCAGCCCATTAGGCAGTGGGAAGGGTTCTACCCTGACACCTTCTCACCTCTGTTGTCTATCTGTCTTCTCACCTCTGTTGTCTATCTGTCTTCTCATCTCTGTTTATCTGTCTTCTCACCTCTGTCTGTCTGTCTGTCTTCTCACCTCTGTCTGTCTGTCTTCTCAGCCCTGTTGTCTATCTGTCTTCTCACCTCGGTTGTCTGTCTGGCTTCTCACCTCTGTCTGTCTGTCTTCTCACCTCTGTTGTCTGTCTGTCTTCTCACTTCTGTTGTCTATCTGGCTTCTGGTGTATGTAGGATCTTCCTCACATAAAAGTCATTTATGTGGCCAAGAGTTACGTCTTTGATTCTCTTCTAGTCTTATCCTATACATTTTCTTTGGATAATCTCATAGAGTCCCATGACCACTACTTAAATCTACTTACAATGTCCATTTCTACATGTTGTTCTGACTCATGACCTCAATGAATTCCTAAATTAAATCTACTTATGGATCCTCCAGGCTTTATTATGTACAAAACCAAGCTTGCTTTTATATGCAAAGACACGAATCTTTCTCCACTATTTCTGTTTTGGGCTAAAACTGTCTATCTACCTAAGCTAGAAGGCTCAGCTAACATACAGTAACCCTTCATTGTTTCTCCTTTCTCACTACAAGTACTGTCATTCCATCTCCCACAATTATGTTCCATTAAGGGGACTCTTTATGTGTACATATGTAGGGGTGTGCGCACCATGTCATTTGCGTGCCTGAATGTGTGTGTGTGTGTGTGTGTGTGTGTGTGTGTGTGTGTGTGTGTGTGTTAAGTCAAAGGACAGCTTTGAGGATTCATTTTATTCATTCTGCAGTGAGTTCTAGGGATCCAACTCAGGTCACCAGGCTTGTAAGGCAAGTTATTTTACTTGCTGAGCAATCTTGCCAGCATTGTTTCTTTTTGAAAAGCAGTGTGTGTGTGTGTGTGTGTGTGTGTGTGTGTGTGTGTGTGTGTATTCATTCAATTTGTGTGTGTTTATACATATGTATAAGAGTGTGCATATGGAGGCCAGAGGTTGATACTTGGTTTTTTTTCTTTTCTTTTTTTGCAGATTTTTATTTGAATTATTAACAAGATTGTTTTACATGACAATCAAAGTTCCTTTCTCCCTCCTGTCCTCCCCTACCACCCTACTAACTAAAACCCTACCTGTCACATATCCTTTCTGCTCCCCACGGAAGGTGAGGCCTTCCATAGGGGGTCATCAGAGTCTATCATATCCTTTGGGATAGGGCCTAGGCCCACCCCTGTGTGGCTCAGGGAGTATTCCTCTGTGTGGAATGGGCTCCCAAAGTCCATAACTATGCTAGGGATAAGGACTGAACAGGAGGTCCCATAGATTTCTGAGATTTCCTCACTGAAACCCACGTTCATAGGGTGTGGATCAGTCCCATGCTGGTATCCCAGCTATCAGTCTGGGAACCAAGAGCTCCCTGTTGTTCAGGTCAGCTGTTTCTGTGGGTTTCACCAGCCTGGTCTGGACCCCTTTGCCCATCACTCATCCTTCTCTGCATCTGGATTCCAGTTCAGTTCAGTAATTAGTTGTGGGTGTCTGCTTCTACTTCCACCAGCTGCTGGATGAAGTCTATAGGATGTCATATAAGACAGTCATCAATCTCATTATCAGGAGAGGGCATTTTAAGCTAGCCTCTCCTCTGTTGCCTAGATTGTTAGCTGTTGTCATCTTTGTAGATCTCCAGACCTTTCCCTAGTGCCTGATTTCTTAGTAAACCTAAAATGTCTCCCTCTATTATGGTATCTCCATTCTTGTTATCTTCTATTCTTCCGCTTACTCAACCTTTCTGTTTCCTCATGTCCTCTGAATCCCTCCTCTTCTTCTCTCCATCTCATTCTCCTACCTTCCTCCCCTGATATTTGTTGTTATGCAACAAGGCCCCAGACCTAGTAGCCCGCCTCACCAGACCTTAGCACAATAAACTCCATAATATAAATACCATTCAGGCTGTGAAACTCAGCATGTAGACAATACCACATGCCAAAACTAAAATAAAGACCTAATCCATCAAAATCCATACTTATGGGAAAGTTTCTAAATGTACTAACCTTGTTTTGCAGCTTCTATAGTTCTACTTCTGGTTAACTGTTCTTGTTAACTGAAGTATGTCAACCCGGGATGTGCTTTTTTGTGCTTAAAGATCATCCTAAAAAAAGGTTCTGGGTTACACTGGCATCTCAATGTCCCAGTGTAGTCTCAGGTCAGCTAATAAAGACTTTCTATTGGCTAACACCCATGTCTGAATGGTCTTCTCTGAGGAATACTTCACATTTTTGGAGGCCCCAGCAAGATTCCAGAGACCATACCTCAAGATACCTAGGGTTTCAGAAAGCCTTGGAGCTAGGAAGAGTGTGGCAGTTAGGGGAATCCTAGGGGTGCACAACCTGAGATGTTCCAGGTCCCCAGGACTCCTTTTGATTAATCACTGCCTAATTCTTCAGAGGAGTCTGACATATTTGCCTCAAAAGGAAACAGATTAGAAAGTCACCTGGTTTATTACCTCTGTAGGTAATTCTGGTCCAGGAGCCTTCTGTTTGTTCACATAGAAGAGGTCAGACATGTCTGCTGTTGCAGTATATAGGATCCATATGAAACATCACTGGTTCTCTTTGTTCAGGTGCATGAATGTGTGGTGGCCACCCCTGGTTGTCTTTACTGTGTTTCTCTGTGTGCATGTGTGTCTCTGCATGTCCTCTATGTGTTTATGTCAGTTTTATTTCCCTGTATTGACAAGTGACTTTCCCTGGCTTTAGACCTGTGCCCCCTCCTATTGAGAACCTAAATCCTTTTGGCTCTGTCAGGTCACCCAGAGAAAACCTCCACCTGTCCCACTCCAGGAGCAGGAGCCCTTGCTTGTTTTGTTGCTGGACTCCTGCTCAAGGTCAGTGTTGGCCCCTGTGTGGAGGTAGGAAGAGGATGGGCTTCTCATCCAGGGGCCCAGACATCTGTATGGAATGTTCGCAGGAGGGGAAAATCATTGCCCCAAGTGAGCACTCCCTCTGCTCCTTTCCTTGCTGTGCTAAGCAGCCCCAGGAAAGGGGAAAATTTCTCACCTGGGGGTGAGCCCAAAAGAAAAAAAATAGAGTTCTGCTCCTTTCTCTTTCATAATTTATGTCTCCTTATTAGCCAAGGGTCCATAACACAGCCTTGTATGATAAATAAAGGGGTGGCTGGGCTGGGCATGAAGATAATGCATTGTGGACAGACTGAAGATTCCTTCGAGTCTAACTCTGACAAAGGAGACTTTAAACAACTTTCTCTAAATGATTTTTTTAAAGGATTAAAGATAGCTGGTAAAAAAATATCCTTTGTCACCCAGTTGGCCCCAGATATTAGGAAAAAAAGGTATACAAATTTAAAAAGTTAAAGATACTAGTAGGCCTTAGTTGCTGGAGCTAACTTAAAGAGTGTTTAGCAATAGATAATTGATTGGGACAAGACTTTTTGCAAAAAATGAAAGCAACTGCCACCTTCTCTAAAGATGAGATATAGTTAGATTTACAGATAAAAAACAAAATTTTGGTGTCTCTCCCTCCGTCAGAAAAAAGCCAGCCCT
This sequence comes from Cricetulus griseus, assembly GCF_003668045.3. NCBI lineage: Eukaryota > Metazoa > Chordata > Mammalia > Rodentia > Cricetidae > Cricetulus > Cricetulus griseus. The sequence goes on along the minus strand of NC_048595.1, from coordinate 266,419,574 downwards.
CAGGACTGGCCAAACACCAAGCTCCTATAATTGTTCAAACTAACCAGTTCAGCTATCTCTGATCAGATTAAACAATACCCAATGACCCTGAAAATAAAAGAGAAAATTGTAGTCCATAATTCCTGCTTTGAAGAAGCAGGAAGGCATCCTGTTGCCTGCCAGTCACCCTGGAGTCTGCCTCTCCTGCCTATGAAGAAACCTGGGACCTCTGATTTTCATGAACCTGATTCTTCCAGAGAAACAGGTGTACACTGTCTTGGACCTGAAAGATGCATTCTTCAGCCTCTCATTGGCAGAGGTGAGTCAACCCACCTTTGTTTTTAAATGGACAGACTGAGTGGGAGGTTACAGTGGGTGCAATACCTGGATCATGTGACCCCAGGATTTAAAGACACTGGATGCAGACTTCTTGCCCATCTGTCAGAGTTCTCCTGTGAGAACAGATCATGAAAGTCTCACTGAGGAGCTGCTTCAAGAGGCACAGACTGTGGGCTACAAAATGTCAGCTAAGAAAGCCCAATTTTATAGAAGCATACCTATCTTTGCTATCAGCCAAAGGGAGGCCAAGAGAGCCTGTCTCAGAGAAGGATTGCTTCCTTCCTGCAGATCCCAACTCCAAAGTGGAAGAGACAGGTTCGTGGATCCCTGGGTATTGCTGGACATTACTCCCTCTGGATACCAAGTTTGTGAAAATAGTGAAACATTTATACACCAGCACAAAGTGGGCCACTAAGCCAGTACTCCTGGCTGAGACTGAAGATAGGGCATCTGAGGCTTCAGAAACAACTCTGTTCATGAAACAAAAGGCAAAGGGCATTTTAACCCAAACTTTGAGGCTACAGAAGATGTCCTCTACCATACATACAAATGACTGGACCCTGCAGCCACAGGATGGCCCAACTATCTAAGAGCTATGGCTGCTACTGCTAGTTTAATGAAATAAAGCAGACACGTTAACTCTAGGTCAAGATCTTATACTCACAACACCCCATGACACACTGAGAAACACTGGAACTCTGGTGGTCTAATGACTGTGGGGCCCAGTACCAGGCCCTACTCCTAGACCACCCTCGAGTCCAGTTTGAGAAATCCACCACTAATAATTTAGCTACCCTCTTGCCTGAAGAAGCAGGTATTCATCCATGGCTGTCAGATGATGAAAGATGAAACCAGGCATGTGGGAAATGCAGTAGTTAGATTAACCAAAATATTTTGGACCACAATCCCAGTACCTCTGCCTGAGAGAAGAACTTATTGATATGACCCAGACTCTCAGATGAATAAAGAAAAGTACATTTCCCTAACACAGATTGGCAATCTGTGTGCTTTTAATACTCAGCATGACCATGGTGCCATCTACAGAGAAAGGGCTTCTCATCTCTGGAAAAATGATATTAAAATGTCTTCACCCTCCTAGAGGCTACTTGGCTTCCCATAAAAATTACTCTTCTCTACTGCTGAGCTTCTGACCTGGATGCCAGACAAATGGCCCTGATAACATACCAGGACATGACCCAGTACTGCCTAAGACTCTATTGTAAAAGAAGAAATGGAAAGCTCACACTCAAACCCACAAGCTGATGGAAGACACCAGAGGGAAAGATCATTCTCCCAGAAAAAAACTGGCAGGACTCTCAGTAACTCTCCTTCATCTGGTATCCACAAAATTTTCTGTGTGGTTCAGAACAAGGTATGTTATGCCTAGACAGGACAGCCTAGTGCAGCATGTCTCAGCCAGATTCCAGGCTTGTGCTCAAATGAATGCAAAGCAGAGAGCCCTTATCAAGGAAGGGACCCTAATGAAAGAACAGCACCCTGGTAAATGCCACCCAGACCCAGCCTTCTGGGGGAGGATAAAAGTACTTGCTAGTGTTTATAGATACATTTTCAGGTAGATATGTTCCCCACCCAGACTGAAACTGCTCAAATAGTAACTTAAAAATCTTTACCAGGAATAAGTGAGACTTTGGGCAGAAAGACCTCTGGGAAGAAGAAAGGTGGAGATGCCAGTGAGATATGATACAAGTTGGATATACAATACAGAAGAGAGGTAACCAAGCCAAGTGGCAGAATGTAGATTAATAGAATCTACGTTCATTTGCACTATAAGAGCTGGTTGGAGAAAAGTCAAAGACAATGCCAAGTTTTCATAATTAATAATAAGTCTCTGTGTCTTTATTTGTAAACCAGTGGCCCAAGAAAATCTGGCAGGAAAACTTACTACAACTCACTGATTCAGGCAGCAAAGCCAAAGGATTTTCCCGTCCTTGCCTTCCCAAGTGTTTGGTCTGGCCCAGCCTTTAAATGCAAGCACTTCACTGACTGAGTGACCAGTCCCCATTTCCTTTTCTTTATGGGCCCCATCATCTGACTTCTTCCAGAAAACTCTAAGCTTTAATGGTTTCACCATAGAGTTTTTCCCAACTCTAAGCCACCCAGAAACCCCCTTTCTGTAAAACCCAAGTTTGTTCATGTCCCTTCTCTGCATAAAATATAACCATGTCCCTGTGTTAGTCACCTTTCTGCTAGTAATCAACTTATAAAGAGAGGGGATGCATTTTGATTCATAGTTTATGTTAAGTCAGCCCCTGCTCTTAGGCCTGTAGTCAGTCAACCCAACATGGCAAAGGTGATGGCAGAGGAAGACCACTCACAGTCACAATACAGAAAGAAAGAAAGAAAGAAAGAGAGAGAGAGAGAGAGAGAGAGAGAGAGGAAGAAGAAGGAAGGAAGGAAGGAAGGAAGGAAGGAAGGAAGGAAGGAAGGAAGGAAGGAAGAGAAGGGTGTATGCAATGCAGAGGTTCTTGTCCAATTTCTATAAATCTATGTATTTCCATGTGGTGTTGGCTTACTGGAGAATGCCCAGACCTGTTACTCCTTTGTGGTCTACATGGCATCCCTTCACAGCATCTCTCTGCCTCTCTCCCCAGAATTCTCCTCATCTCCTAGCCCTGCCTATCTTCCTGCCTCTACTAGCTTTTGGCCAAATAGTGTTTTATTCATCAGTCAATAGGAGAAACATATATACAGAAGGATATCCCCCATCAGAAGGATATAATTATCTCCTTCCAGGACATACCTCCAATGACCTGGAGACCTCCTAATGCCTCTTTAAAGAACCCACCAGTTTCATATCACACCATAATGGGGCCTGAGCCTTTACTATATGCACCTTTGATGAATACTTAAAATCTAGACTATAGTTGTATTGCCTCCAGAGCCAAGGCCAAACTCTAGAAGGCTGATTCACCAGGTGCTGCCCCACCATCTCTGCCCAATTTTACACATCTATCTTCTGCCTCTTTCTCACCTCTTGCCCTCTCTTCAGCTTCCCTAGCAACACATGCCCTTTTGCAATCCTTACCTTTGACCCATCTTGTTTATTCTTCCTAGACTATACACCCTCTCTTTTCTCTCTGGAAATTCTTATTCATTATTCATCAGGACAACTCACAAACTGGTCACCTCCCTGTTAGTGACTTCCCTGAGCCACCATGATACACTTAGTCACTTCTGAAGTCTTTTTCCTTTTTGCCCTTTGCTCTAGAAGTGGCCATTGTTCACACTGAGCACATGGCATCTTTGAATACCTTCTCTGTTGACCAATTCCTTAACCACAGGAATTCCATTTCTCTGAGGTGTATCCTAGAAAGCCAAAAATCTCCCTTGTAGTTACCAAACAACTAAAGGACCCAGACTCTTCTAATCAGATGGCCCTGCACAGAACTTCCCCAATCCCTCAGAATGAGTTATGTGTTCCAGGGGAGTGAGGCAGGAGACTGATCATCTAGTGAAGTCTATGTAGACAGGCCTTGGGTTCTTGGTGTGGCCAGTAATAGACTTGTGGTAAGTAGTGTCTGGTGCTGAGAGACAATGAGATCATTTGCCAGAGCATCTTGCCAGGGCAGTTGATAATGTTTGAGTCCCTAGCTCTCCCAGATAGTTTACAAACCACCTAATGACCCTGGATGAATGAACTCCTCAAACAAATCTGAATGAATCTGCATTTGCATCAACTGAAAAGTAATGTCTGAAATACCCTGGTTAGAATCTGTGTCAATTTTACTCCTTGTGATCTGTTTCCTGTCTTGATGCACTACATTAACCCCAGCTATTGTGTATTCTATGTGGTGTGCTTCCAATTTCCTTTGTCTTGTCTTTTTTTCCTTTTGGGACAGGGGCTTCTTAGGAGCTGTGCAGCCCAGGTTCAGACCAGTATATGAATGCTTGTCCAACAGGTCTCCGGTGAGTCAAAAGCCCACTGGGACAGTGCCACACGGCAAGGACCAGTGGACTTGGGGCAGTACAGAATCCTTCTGGGACCATGTAGCCTGCATGCACTCTTCTCTCTCCTGATATCGATGATTCTCTTGGAGATTTTTAGTTTCACTTTGTCAGTCACACATGGAACAGATGTGTTCATTCCTGGAAACCTCCTTTTTTCTCGAATATTTCCCGTAAAATCCTTTGGGAGTTGATGCTTCTCAGCTTTCTTGTCTGGGGGTGCCACTTATTATACTCCAGACCCCAGGAGCTGTTCTGATTCAGTGCTGACCAGATCACCCCTGCTCTGCAAACAAATTTTGAACTAGATTATTGTCCTTGAAAATGTGTGCCTATGTTCATCACTTTTTAGTTTTGTAAATACCTGGCTCGATATTTGGCCAAGCTAGCAAAATAATAAGTGTTGTTTTTGGTTTAAAGATGATTTGATGTAAAAGTTGGGAACAACACATTTGACATATTTATTTTTGCCAGAAGTTAATGGTGGAGGATGGGGAAAACTTGCTTGTTATGGAAAACTTGCTTATTTTGATGTATAAATGTCTGAAGTTATTCGGGGCTGGACACTTGTATGAAATTCTTCTGGTGGTTGGACAATTTATTTCTTTACTTCCCCATCTCAGCATCTGAACACAAGCTGCAGAAGGACTATAGCAGTTTCTATCTCCTGGGATTCTTCCTATGTCAGTTTCCTGAGTGTGTAGATTATAAGCATGCATTATGCCTGGCTTTTTTAAACCTTTTAAAGATAGTTTAATTTTAGTCTGGACAGGCCTCAAATATGTGTGGAAAATCATTTGCTTCAGCTTCCCAAGTGCTGGGATGTAAATGTCTGCCCCCATGCCAACTTGGTTTGGCATTTTCAGGGAGAGTTGTGTTGATGTATTGTTTATACTTTAGGCTGGTCAGGTCCTCAGTGTGGTCTAGGCTGACTGAGACTTGTAGCAAACTTCCTGGCCTAGTCACTCCAGTGCTAAGATTACAAAATGCACACCATCCTACCTGGCTCAATTAATTTTTTTACAAGGTTACCCTGTGTAGTGCAAGCTAGCCTGAAATTGATCATCCCCCTGTTTCAACCTCCTAGGGGCTAGAGTGATACTTCTGTGTCATAATGCCTGGTTTAATTTGAATTTCTTGAACTGCTTATAATGTGAGTATATGTTAAATGCCTACTCTGAGTCATTCCCTCTTCTAGTCACTAAGCACATAACAGTTGTGGTAACCTTGTGACTTTTGTCTATGTGATGTGTACAGTCTACAAGATCTGTGTCTGAATATTTTAGATGTCCAACTAACTGGGTCATCGGCATCAATTGGTTTGAATAAAAATGTCCATTAGTGCCTTGAAAATATAAAGACAAATGAGAAATGCCCTTCATTTCTCTTAGGCTAATAAGAGACAAATCTCTTAAGCTATCTACTTCACTGCAATGGGAAAGTGGGATAAAAGAAATGTGATTGGGATTCAAAAGTGGTACAAAGCAAGGGGGGGGGACTTGGTTGGAAAAGTCAAGAATGAAGAACTAAATTACTACAATAGGAAAAAACAAAAGAACTGATTTACTGCTGGCACAAATATGAGTAACACATACGATTGCCTCTCTTCCAGGAGGGAATACATGAGCAAGGGAGGTCAGGATTGTGATGGAGAAATCTACAGAGACAGCTGAACCAAGCTTGTGGAAACTCGTGAGCTCTGGACCAACAGCTATAGAGACTCCAGGGGACCGACCTAGGCCTCCATATGTGGGAGACAGTTGTGAAGCTTGGACTATTTGAGGGGCCCAGGCAGTAGGATCATGATATACACCTGGTACCTGAGCTAGCTTGTTGGAGCCCATTCTCTATGGTGGGATGCCACATTCTACCTTAATGCATGGGAGAGGGACTTGGCCCTACCCCAACCTATTGTGCCAGACTTTGTTGACTCCTCATGGGAGTCCTTACCCATGAGGAGGAGTGGACTGAGCATGGGGTGGGTGGAAGGTGAAGGAAGGTGGAAGGAGTAAAATGAAATTTAAAAGAGTAAATAGTAAAAAAGAAAAAAAGATTGCCTCTCTTCATGCCCCTCATTTCTTCTATTTTTCCATTTCTCTCTTCCCTTATCCAACTACTTTTTTACTATTAGCTTTGCTCTTTAAGGAGCTTATGGGACAGCTTTTTAAAAATCTTCATTGACAGTTCCCTATCTTTGTTCTTAATATCTTAAGCTGGGGACTTTTCACAAGCCCCATATGCCTTGAAACATCTAATGATTCCTTATCCTTTGACGTACATTATCTACATTTCTCTCTGTGCCCTCCTAGCCAGGACCTGGCTCAAAAATATTTTTTCTCCTTCTTTCTGTCCATCTTTCTTTCTTTGGGGGCATGGATAGGAGCTCTGTCTGTTCTGGAGCTTGCTATGTAGACCAGGCTGTCCTCAAACTAGGAGATTCAACTGCTTCTACCTGATCAGTGCTGGCATTAAAAGTGAGTGCTACTATACCCAGAATGCTTGCTTCCTTCAGACAGTGTCTTATTTAATAGTCCAGACAGGCCTGGAACATACCATGTAGTCCAGGCTAGCTCAACTCCAGAAGTTGTACTGCTTTGGTCTTTTGAGTGTTTGAATTACAGTGTGAGCTAAAATGCCTGGCTTAGAATATCAAATTTTGATGAAGATCTTTAAAAACTGGAATTTTCAAACCCTGTTGAAGAATCTTAAAAATTCGACAAAACCAAATTTTACATTTTACCAGTAGAATTCACCAATGCTGAGCCTCCTGTGTGCTATTACTCAGAGCTTGGGCCACTGAGTGTGTGAGAGTGTGTGTGAGTGAATGTGTGTCTGTGTGTGAGTGAGTGTGTGTCTGTGTGAGTGTGTGTGAGTGTATATGTGTCTGTGTGTCTGTGTGTGAGTGTGTGTATGTGTGTGAGTGTGTGTCTGTGTGTGAGTGTGTATATGTGTGTGGGTGTGTATCTGTGTGTGGGTGTGTATCTGTGTGTATGTATATGTATGTGTGTGTGTGAGTGTATATATGTGTGTGGGTGTGTATCTGTGTGTATGTGTATGTATGTGTGTATGTGAGTGTGTGTATGTGTGTGTTTGTATGTATGTGAGTGTGTGTATGTGTGTATATCTGTGTGTGAGTGTGTTATCTGTGTGTGAGTGTGTATCTGTGTGTGAGTGTGTGTATGTGTGTGTGTGAGTGTGTGTCTGTATGTGTGTGAGTGTGTCTGTGTGTCTGTGTCTGTGTGTGTGTGTGTGTGTCTCCAATGGAAGTGAATGCTTATCATTGAATGTTCGAAAATTACATGAGCTTTATTTTATAGCTCCAATATGAAAACACTCCAAATATCCATCCACTGTTGATTGTGATATAGTCATACCATGCAGAAGAAGTATAAAACATTTTTTAATGGCTAAAATCAAGAATATGAATGGTGTTCACAGATAAACACTGGGTAAATGATGAGAATTTCAAATCAAAAGAACACATTATGATTCATTTAAGTGAAGTTCCAGAACAGGCAGTTTATCCTGGTAAGAAAGGCTGGATTAATGGATGACTCTTACAGGGTGAGCACTCGAGCACAGGAAGGGTTAGGAGACAGGTTCTGAAATGGAGACAGCTTTTTGTTTTGTTTTGTTTTTTACTTTTATGATCTTTTTTATTATTTAAAAATTATTTTTCATTTTACATACCAACTTCCCTCTCCCTCCTCTTCTCCCTCCCCCACAGTGTCCCACCCTTCCCAACTCCCATCCACTCCTCACAGGGGGTAACGCCTCCCTTGGGAAGTCAACAATGTCTGGTATACCAAGTTGAGGCAGGACCAAGGTCCTCCCCACTGTATCAAGGCTGAGCAAGGTATCCCACCATAGGGAATGGGCTCCAAAAAGCTAGTTTATGCCCCTGAAATAGTTCCTAGTGCCACTGCCAGTGCCCCCCAACAGATCAAGTCACATAACTGTCACCCACATTTAGGTGGTCTAGTTTGGTCCCATACAGGTTCCCCAGCTGTCAGGCCATAGTCCATGAGATCCCTCTAGCTCCAGTCAGCTGTCTCTGTGGTTCCCCCATTGTGGTCTTGACGACCCCTCTCCCCTGTTCATATGATTCCTCCTCCCTCTCTTCAACCAAACTCCAGGAGCTCAACTCAGTGCTTGGCTGTGGGTCACTGCATCTGCTTCCATCAAATACTGGATGTAGGTTCTATGATGACAATTGGGGCAGTCACTAATCCCATAAAAGAGAAGGTACGTTCTGACAGCCTCTCCACTGTTGTTAGGTGTCTTAGCAGGAGTAATCTTTGTGGATTCCTGAGAATTTTCTAGCACCAGGTTTCTCCCTAACTACATAATGCCTCCCTCTATCAAGATATCTCTTTCATTGCTCTCCTCCTCCATCCCTCCCCCAACTGGGTCTTCTTGATATCTCAAGTTTCCACCCTCCCATCCTCTCCCTTCTACTCCTCTCTCTGTTTACCCAGGAGATCTTAACTATTTTCCCTTCTTGAAACCTTCCATGTGTGTCCCTCTTAGAGTCCCTCTTTTTACCTAGCTTCTCTGGAGCTGTGGATTGTAGCCTGGTTATCCTGTACTTTACATCTAATATCCCCTTATGACTGAGAACATACTGTGTTTGTCTTTCTGGGTCTGGGTTACCTCACTCAGGATGGTTTTTTCTAGTTCCATCCATTTGCCTGCAAATTTCAAGATGTCATTTTTTTTCTACTGCTGAGTAGTACTCCATTGTGTAAATGGACCACATTTTCTTTATCCATTCTTCAGTTGATGGGCATGAAGGCCATTTCCAGCTTCTGGCTATTACAAATAATGCTGCTATGAACATGGCTGAACAAATGGTGGAGACAGGTTTTGTTGTTTTATCCAGTCTGGTTTGCTTTTGTTTGGTTTTATTTGTTTTGTTTAATTCATTATCACTTAGGATCAAGCCCAGTGCTTCTAGATTTCTAATCAACCACTTACCACTCAGTTCCAAGCCCCACCTACAGTGCTTCAAAAGCCTCTTGCAGAAGGATTTTGCAGAACAATGTCATCTGTCCTTCACTGAAGACATTTTACACCTCCAACCAGTTAAATATGAAAAATCCTGAGTTGCTTATGATTAGTACTTTGGTATTGTTTTTGAGACAGAGTCTCTCTATATAGCCATGACAGTCCTGGAAACAGCTACATAAACCAAGTGGCCTTGGACTTACAAATATCTACCCGCCTCTCCTCCCAAGTGCTGGGATCAGAGGCAAGTGCCTCCAGCCACCACGCCTGTCATGGTTTGTATGTTTTAACCATGTATAGTTTATATCTCTGTACAGGTGTAAAGAAATGATGAAATACCAGTGTGTGTTCTCTGCATGCGTAAGTGAAGGCATGAAAGCCCTAGCTTCATCTTCAAAGAAGGGAGGAAAGCGTTGCAGCATGGTGGTGTTCAGTTTAGAGCAGTGGTCTTAATGCTCTTCATATGCTAACGATGCCACAGAGTTGTTAGTGTAAGTCCTGCCTTTGCTACTTAGTCATCTTAGTGGTGCTTCAGTAAAGAAAGTGATGTGCAGTAAAATAGGTGACATGTATCCTATGGGACTGACATTTAATTCACTGTGGGGGAATATACTGAGCCCTTTAGGAACTAGAAAGCTTAGCTAATTCCCTTCATCATGTGTTTTTTTAATCTCCTGGTGCTTAATGGGATGTGGGTCCAAATTAATTATTGAGACTCATGAGGAGTGGAGAAGTTGGCACTGGTGCTTACAAACAGCATCAGAAACCACCCAGCGCGTGATTGCCCACGCCACCCAGAGTGAAGGAGTCCTAATTGCTGGGCTGCGCTGCCTGGGGACGTGTCTCTCCCATCCGTCCCCAGGTGGAGTTCGTGGCTAAGCAGCCACTCCTGCTGCCAGCGAGACACAGGTCAAGAGAGGCCACCAACTCCAGCAGGTGGCCCATGGCAGCTACAGGGGCATTGCAGAACCAGACCTGGGGACGCCGTTCCCGGGATATCCAGTAGGTGTCGGTGCCCTGCAGCCGGGCCAGAGGGGCGGGCGGGAGGTACCCAATGCTCCCGAAATCGTCGCACCTGGGCTTGCAGCACTGGCCACGCGGGGGCGCTGTGGGGCGACCCGGCCGTGCTCCCGGAGCTCCAGTGCCCAGCCTCCTAGGTCCTTGTGCTTTAACTCTCCTCCGTCCCCCGCAAAGGAGACAAGGGGGCGGGGTCAAGGGGAAGGCGGGCGAGCTGGCGCCCAGGTGAGTTCTTCCACCGCGGCTGGGGGACGGGAAGGACTGCGTTGGAGCAGCCTGCAGAAGAGGCTCGCGAGGAGATGCCGCTGTCGCCACCATCTCAGGGCGGACCCAGGGAGGCCAGCCCGTCCAAGGTCCCCAAGAAGCACCCCACTTTCCACATCTGGCGATCCAAGAAGAAGCAGTCTCCACCGTCCAGTTGTGGGGTGTTCGTCCCGCACCCGCCCTCGGGGCTTGGTGAGACCCGGTAAGCGCAGCCTATGCGGAGATCTCCCGTGCCAGCACTCTTAGCCAAGGCTCTCCCAGTTTTGCAAGGTTCATCCCGCCCCGAAACCGTGCCACGGGCTCCGGGCCCCTCAGCTTTGGTTCATTCCAAGCTCCAGCGACTCATGCATGGCCCTTCGTTTTTACTTTCTTCAGTAGTCTGCACCCGCAGCTGCGGAAAGAGAGGAGGGCAGTGAAGGGTTGGCATCAGAGTGAACGTCTCTAGGAATGCCTTGAAGCTCTGCAAGTATTTGGATTTTAGTGCCTTAATCATAAAAACTCCCATGTCCATGGATGTTAGTCTCCATTGTCCTCACAATATCCAAGGGGGGAGAAAATGGTGGGCATAATTGACTCTATAAAAAAGGATACAGAAATGGAGGCGCCGGGGTAAATGTCCCCAATAGAATCAGTGACAAAACCAGGGAGTACCTAGTTCTTAAAATATAGGCATTGGGACTATACCTCATTGACAGGGTGCTGGCCTAGTTTGTGCCAGTCCCTAGGTTCACTCATCAACACAGAAAAAGTAAAGGGTAATAATAGTTATTGTACTTTTAAATTATATGGTAATTTATGTTACTTTTATTGTAAATGTGTAACTATTCAGTTATCCTATCAGAATTGATGGTTGGTTCAATAGAATCCCAGTCCTGTTTCCTGTCTATCAAAATGTAACAGCACATGGCTTTTGGTATTTTATTCAAAAGCAAACACATTTGGTACTGAAATGGCAAATAGATTTCCCTTCTAGAGCTTTCATGTATTTCAGGCTAGTGAGGAAACACTTCATTCGTTCCTTCAGAAAACTAACAAAAGCTCTGAAAAATAAATGTAGCTGTTTGTCCTTGGAATATTTTCCTAATCAGGGCATCTTTACAAATTTTACACTGATAGCCGGGAGAAAGTTCTTGAAGTTTAAAGAGAGTAGCCAAACTTCTGGTCAGTGTGGCTTCCATTATGCCCAGGTGTTAGCACATGCTTTATTATTGTTGTTGTTGTTTTTATTATTGTTTAGGGTCTCACTGTATACTCCAGGCTGGCCTGGAAAGGCTGTCCTTATGCCCAGCCTTCCAAGCACTGGGAATTCAGACTGTGGCACCATCATGCCTTCCTCCCTTATACCTCATCATCTCTAGATTATTTTTAATACCTAATACAATGTAAGTGCTGTGTAACTGGTTGTTACATATATTACCAAAGAAATGTCATGGGAAAAAATGACTGTGTATGTTCAGTACAGTCACAATGTTTTTGGTAGTATTTTGTCTTTTGTTTTACTTTTAATTTAACATTTATTTTTAATTCATGTGTGTGTGTGTGTGTGTGTGTGTGTGTGTGTGTGTGTGTGTGTGTGTGCGCGCGCGCGCGCGCGCGCATGCGTGCACTGCATAGACACTCCAGGGCATCTGGTCTTTTGGAGCTGGTGTTACAGCTGCCAGATTAGGGGTTCCGCATAAAGAATGTGGATTCTATAAATCCTCAACCAAGAAACCATCTATCGAACCTCCCTCTTGTATATTCAGTTCATGGTTTGTTGAGATGTGGCGACCAATTGTATTAGAAAACAAAACAAAATCCCCCTCTGTACCCTTCCCCACACACAAACAGAGTTTGTTACCTAGTTCAGGTATTCAGTGGGCTACCTTGTATCATCTTCCCTCTTCTTCTTGGGATAAGGGAGACTTGTTACTTGTATTACTTGTTTCAAAGGTGAATCTCAAACTATCATAAGAGAAAGATGTAGAGGGAGAAACAGGGAAATAGGGTGGGATGAGGGAAGTGCTTCTTTTCCTAGAAGAACTGACCACTGCAAAGATGCCTGAGAGTCCTAGGTTTCTGTATTGTGGGAATATCTGTGGCATTAATGCGAACATCCTAAGAGCCAGTTGTTTCTTTACCTAAAATAGGTTGAATATGGCTGCCTCTTGTCCAACAATTCACTCTTCAAGTCTTTTCCACCTTGCCTTTGGCAAACATGCTATTCTTGTGTTAATTTTTCACAGGAATAATTACTGTCTTCTGGGGTCAAAGCATCTCCCCTGTCTTACATTATTATCTTCATCAGAGGCCAGCAGTGTGCACGCTGAGGGCATTGGGAGCAGTGGCCAGAGTGGGCCTCGGCAGACCTTAGTGCATTGGTTCTCAAGCTGTGAGTGAAATCATTTGGGGATCAGAAAACCCTGTCACAGGGGTCACATATCAGATATTCTGCAAATCATATAGTTATGGTTCATAACAGGAAAAATACAGTTATGAAATAGCAATGAAATAATTTTATAGTTGGAACTCCCCACAATATAAGGAACTGTATTAAAGGGTCACAGCATTAGAAAGGTTGATGACCACAGGCTTAGTAGGTACAGTCATTTGTCCCATTTTAATTGATGCTCTGTTTTGTAAAGAGTTTATTCAGGGCCTGTATTCTCCGAATTTAAATCCCTGTTACTGTGACACTGTTATGTCATCCTGGAAAGTTACTATTATTTTGTGTCACAATATCTTCATTCAGAAAAAGGAATCAACAATTAATTGTACAAGTAAACAAACAAATGCATGTCAAGTGCATAGAACACTGACTGGCACATAGTGAGTACTCAGTAATGACTGTGATTTTTCTTTCATGAGAAAACCAACTCTTTTTTTTTTTTTTTTTTTGAAGCTGACTATGTTGGCATATGCCTTTCATCCCAGTACTCAGGAGGCAGAGGCAGGCAGATCTCTTGAGGCCAAGGTCAGCCTGGTCTACAGAGTGAGTTCCAGGCCAGCCAGAGTTACAGTAATACACTGTATCCAAACACACACACACACACACACACACACACACACACACACACACCATCACCACCTTTTTTTTTTACTCTGCGAGAGTGTGTGTGTGTGTGTGTGTGTGTGTGTGTGTGTGTGTGTGTGTGTGTGTGTAATGAAACAGAATGAAAAGAAATGGTGTTAGTGCCGTGGCTCACTGGTAAACTGCTTGCCTCGCATGTCTCTAGCCCTAGGTTCCATCTCTAGTACTGTGTCTCTCCCAGACCCCTCACCTGAAAAGAACTGTTAGCATAAGGCCAAAGAGTGAACTGAAATGATTGCCCTGGAGCTTAGAGTGAGTGCTGGAGAGGACACTTGTTTTAGTCAAGGTTTCTATGGGCTATGATAAAATACCATGGCCAAAAGCATATCGAGAAGAAAGGGTTTGTTTCAGCTTAGCTTCATATCATAGTCCATCACTGAGGGGAGTCAGGGCAGAAACCTGGAGACAGGAGCTGATGCAGACACCATGGGAGAATGCTGTTTAGTTGGTTGGCTTGCTCAGCCCACTTCCTTGTAGCACTCAGTGTCAACAGAACAAGAGTAGCACTACCTACAAGGAGCTGGGCAGTGAGCTCCACATCAGAATGATCATCAGAATGCACATAGGTTGCCTACAGAACAATCTGGTGGGTGCCTTTTCTTAATTTAGATTCCAGCTTCCCAAATGGCACTAGCTTGTGACAGATGGCATAAATCTAGCCAGCCCATCGCCCCTCTGGGCAGGTGGGTGAGCAGGCTCTGGCTCATCCTGTAGTTGTCCTGTTCATACAGACCCTCCCCTTTACTCCCTGCTTATATCTCTAGAATGCCACAGGATAAATGGTTTTCGGGGGTTTGTTTTTTAGACTTTTTACCTTTAGAATAAGAATAATCAGTTGTTTGAAGGAATTGTAGAGCTATAGTGTTAATCTCTGTAACTTAAAATGGTTTCCAGTTTCCAGTCTCCTATGGCTACTTTAGTGTGGAGAACTCTAAACAGGTTTACTGATTTTCTAAAGTAAGCATCTGGCTAGGGCTGGGAATGTAGCTTTCTGGTAGAGTGCTTGTCGGGATGCATGAGGATTTGGGCTAGATCCCCAGCCCCAGAAAAAAAAAAAAAGGTAGGGGAGAAGGCTAGGAAGTCTATTTTTGTTTTCTCTGATGTTACTTTTAATGAGTCTTTTCCTTTGCTTCTGTAGTTTATTTCATCTCTGATAAATAGGGAATGCCATTCATTGCTGTCACTTAGTAGCCATAGCTCCTTGCTAAGTGCCTGCTCCCTGTCAGTTTTACAATCTGTGACCCATCTTTCCACACTGATTTTGAGAGCTTTATGCATATGTTTTAGATGGCCATCCCAGTGCCTGGAAAAAATCACAGATGATTATTAATTGGGAGCTCTGGGAGTAGATGGCTGTGAGGAGACCACTGACTTCCATCCTAATAGACACAGCTTCAAAGCTGCTTTTTGTAGTTTTGATTATTACAGACCTGAAGATCAAACCCAGGGCCCAGCACAGCATAGGCATGAACACTACTGCTGAGCTGTGCTCTCCAAGGCAGCCTTTTCCATTTAAACAGTTTCTAGCTTCTGTAAGCCTCCATTCCTTTACCTGCAAACTGAAATAACCATGTTTTTTTCCCCTTATCCCTCTGTGAGAACTGAACAGTAGAGATGGAAAGGCCCTATGCTTTAGTTAAGATCAGATTTGCTGTAATGGGACACTATGACCACAGCTACTCTTATAAAGGAAAGCATTCATTGAAGCTAGCTACTCTTATATTTTTATTTGTGAGCCTAGCCTTTAGCAGCTGAGCCATCTCTCCAGCCCCACAGCTGCTCTTATAGAGGAAAGCATTTCACTGGAGTGGGCTTACAGTTCAGAGGTTTAATCCATTATCATCATGGGAAGAAGATGGCAGCATGCAGACAGACATGGAGCTGGAGAAAAAGCTGAGAGTTCTACATCTGGATTGCCAGGCAGCAAGAAGAGAGAGGATAACACTGGGCCTGTCTTGAGCTTCTGAAAACTCAAAGCCCACCCCTGTGACATACTTCCTCCAAAGGTCACACCTCCAATAATTGCAGTCTCTATTTGTCTATGGGGGCCATTTTCATTCCACCACCACACCCTGTCAGGGAAAGGTGGTTGCAGGAGGGGTGAGTTCAATGAGAATTGTCACTGTTATCTCAGTAATTCGAGTATAAAGAACTTCAGAAGCCTAGAAGTTCCACTGTCTCCAACAGTCTTTGAAGTCCTGTAAATATTTTTTTCTGAGGCAGGGTCTCATTCTATAGCCCTGACTGGCCTGGGACTTGATATGCAGATGGGGCTTCCCTTGAACTCACAGTGATCCACCTGTCCATGCCGCCCAAGCATTGGGATTAAAAGTGCACATCACTATTCCCAGTTTAAGTTTATTTTTGTTAGTGTATATGAGCAAAGCCCTTCATGCATTCAGTAACTTAAAAACATTGATGGGTAGGTTCAATCACAGCTCCAACAATTTAAAAAGAAAGGACAGTTTTGATGTGTCTCGTTAGGAAGCCAAACGTAGACTCAAAAGAAGTTGATTTCCTAAGTGATTTCAGAGCCTAAACTTGATGTTGATAAGTTTGTCACTTTTCTCAGTCATTGTCACTTCTTTCATTCCATTTCCACACTTTGAGTCATAACCTACTCAGTCCATATTTGTCATGATAAGTGACCTAAGCCCTTTGGAGATTCTTAAAAGACCCTTTAGACTTGGGGTCACCTCTTTTGCTTCAGCTTTGTCATTTTCTCCTTTGGAGGCTGGTGTTAGGGAGGGCCTCACACGTGCCAGGCAAACCCTCCACTGTCCAGCCATACCCTTGCCCAGACTCTTTAGCTTTGATTATAAATCAGAGACCACTAAATGGCTGCTTTATTTATTGAGCATGAGTGTACCAATGGGTTGAACATATCATATATGGAGAATAGTTTGCATTAAAATGTCTATCCTAGTAGGACTATTACAAACACATGACTGTCTTACAGTTTGAGTTCACTGAAAGGTCATTTGTGTTTGAGAAATGTCCAAGTAGAAGAAAAGTGATTTATATATTAATAGTGTCTGACTGGATTGGAAAGATCACTTGAAGCTTAAGTTCTGTACTTTTCTGTCACCCTTGCAAAACTCTATGAAATAATTGCTTAGTCTCCATCTATATTGTATTTATTGGTCTAAAAGACTTGGAGACCCTGCTTATGCAGGCCAGGATTATTGATAGATTTTTCTATGGCAAGAATTCCCTCTTGTATTGTTTGTGTATCTGTGTATATGTGTGTGTATGTGTGTGTATCTGCCCGTGTACATGTGTGTGTATGTGTGTATGTGTGTGTGTATCTGCCTATGTACATGTGTGTATGTGTGTTGTGTGTGTTTGTGTGTGTATATGCGCATATGTATATATGTGTATAATATGTGTGCATATGTGTCTGTCTGTGTGTATGTGACTATGTCTATGTGTGTATGTTTGTACATGTGCCTCTGTATGTGTATATGTGTGTGTAATAGGGATTGAACCCTAGTTCTCTCGATTGTTAAGCTACTAAGCATAGGCTGTTATACACCTGCCTCTATCTTGTTATTAAAATGATGAGATGAATTGAATTTCCAAGAGACATTTCTTAGAGTCAGCAAACATGAAGCACTGATACTAGGAACTAGAACAATCACTAAGAAGTGATTCCACCTAAGAGAACTTCAGTTAAGTGGAGGGTGTGGCATGTGCATGAAACTAAATAAAGGAGCATATGATGCACTCAGTGAGGAAATAAAAGATTTAATTTAATGTGTCGAGGTCAAAGGAGGGATGATCTTGAGGAAGCAGAAGGTATTTTTCATGTTGAATAATTCATGAGAAATTTTATTCTCGGATATACAAATCATGAAAGGCTCCACATCTTCTTGGGGTTATGATTATCTTCAATTATATCTTCAGACCAAAAGAAAAGCCATAAACTTCATTTCATAGTGGCACTTGGGACCACAAGGCATATATCCAGGGTTATACAGGCATGTTCTTTCAAACACAGAGTCTAGTTAAGCTCTCCCTTCATATTTTGGAACCTAGAAAAAGCTGATCATATGTGTGCTAGTTGTGTTCTGGATGGCCTGCTCCATGAAGTCATCCTCTCACATTAAAGCACCACTGTGATGAATTATGAAGACTCCAGCTATGTAAGTACATCCAAAATTCCCTCCACAGTAATGACAGAATCACCCCCCAAGTCATAGTCAAGTCTGTGTTGTTCTTGCAACTAAAGCAGAAAGATGAAGTACAGGAGCTTGGAGAGGTGGCTTAGAAGTTAAGAGCTCTGCTGTTCTAGGAGAGGACCAAAGTTTGGTTCTCAGGACACACAGGGTAGCTATCTCCATCTGTAAGTCCAGGTCTAGGATGGCACTCTCTTCTGGCCCCCAAAGGCATTGTACACAAATGGTGCACAGACATATACACAGGCAATACACTTATACACAAACAATAAAAATAAGCAAGTATTTTAAACATACTGCATATATAAATGAAAGTATTGTATCTGGATCCTTTCTGGAACCTCTGGCCCAGCCTTCAGGAAGCAGCATCACCAAGAGGTCAGCCTATCTTCTAACCAGCCTTTCTCTGTAACAGTAGGGCACAGGCACTAACCAGCCAAATACAGTCTTCTCCTTAGGTTGACCCTACACTTGTAAGATTATCAACCCCCACTGCTGCATCAAACTATGGAGGCTCAGACAGGACCTGTGAAGTCCACACCCTTGGGTGGAGAAGGAAACTGAAGTTCAGAGAAGATAATCCAGAGAGAGAAAGCAGAATTAGATCTCAGACTTGGGTTTTCACACTTCTCTGTGGACTCCTGGGTTACAGGTTTGACTGTAGCTCCCAGGCCATGTCCACCTGTGACAAAGCCCAAGTCATTCACCTACCTTCTGGTGACCACACTCCTGGAAATCTCCTTGTTCCATGGAATCAACAACTCCAAGACAGACCCCTAGTTTGGGTCACTAATAGTTAACTGGTGCCTGCAATGTAGACTGCTTACTGACATGGCCAAAGCTTCCAGAGTTTCTACTAACTAGTCCCTTCCTGTCACCATAATGAACAACCTAACACATATTTTGAAAAAAATATTTATACAAACAGATTTTTCAAATTTAATTTTCATGTTTGTTTTATTTTAAATTATGTGTCTCTGTGTGTATATGTAAAGTTCAATGTCTGTGGATGTCACAAGAGGACATCGGGACCCCCAGGAAGAGTTACAGGTGATTGTGAGCCACTGGATGAGGTTGATAGGAACTGGTCTCGGGTCCTCTGTAATGGCAGTATAAGCTCTTAGTCACTGAGCAGTTCCCCAGCCCACAAGAAGTTTTATTTTTTATTTTTATTTTATTAGTTTTTTATTTTTAAAACAATCTTATTTTACATCAATCTCAGTTCCCTCTCCCTCCCATTCTCCCATTCCCCTCACCATCTTCCCACCCCACCCCACTACTACCCAGAGAGGGCAAGGTCTCCCATGGGGAAATCATCAAAGTCTGTCACATCATTTGGGGCAGGACTGAGGCCCTCCCCCTGTATCTAAGCTGAGCAAAGTATCTCTCCATAGGGAGTGGGCTCCAAAAAACTAGTTCATGCAGTAGGGATAAATCTGGTTCCACTGCCAGCAACTCCACAAACTGCCCAAGCCCCCCAACTGTCACCCACATTCAGGTGACCTGGTTCAGTCTTATGCAGGATCCCTAGCTGTCAGTCTGGGTTCCATGACTTGCTCCCACTTGCTCAGGTCAGCTATTTCTGTGGGTTTCCCCAGCATAGTCTCGACCCCTTTGCTTATCACTCCTCCTACTCTACAACCGGACTCGAGTTCGAGTCAGTACTTAACTGTGAATCTCTGCTTCTGCTTCTATCAGCTACTGGATGATGTCATTTAAGGTAGTCATCAATCTCATTGTAGGGGAAGGGCATTTAAGATAGCCTCTCCACTATTGC
This sequence comes from Cricetulus griseus, assembly GCF_003668045.3. Lineage (NCBI taxonomy): Eukaryota > Metazoa > Chordata > Mammalia > Rodentia > Cricetidae > Cricetulus > Cricetulus griseus. The sequence goes on along the minus strand of NC_048595.1, from coordinate 266,399,977 downwards.
TTAGATTCAAGAAGATTTGATTAATTGTTTGTTTGTTTATTTATTAGTTGTTTGAGGCAGAATCTTTATATGTAGTCCTAGCTATTGACCTTGAATTCCCTATATAGACCAGGCTGGTCTTGAACTCACAGACATCTGCCTGCCTCTGCCTCCTAAATGTTGGAATTAAAGGTGTGCACACCCATGCCTAGTCACAAGTAGATTTTAAAGTGATAAAATGTCATTACAATTATGGAGTCAGCCTGGATTGTACTATGCCATATGCAGGAACTCCCTTTGTGGAGTTTAATGTTAGAAGCACACTATATATTATTTATGATTCATCATTTAAACATTTTCATAATGCTGATTGACTAAAAATATATCATGAATGCACAGTTTGGTTGCTTTTGCATCTGCAATTAGAAAAAGATTCAATAGAAGCAACTCTGTTGACACCTGAGTTGAAGTACCTTCTTTATCTGTGTGCCATGAGAAACCAGGAGCAGGCCCTTTTCAAGCCGATGCATTGAGGCTTTCCCAGGCCTTGCCAGCCACTCTTGGCTCTGCTGCCTCACAAATGTTGGCTTGACTCCCAACTGTTAGCTCTCCTGAAAACTGTTGTTGCCTATAAACCAAGAAAATGTGATTCGTGCAAAGGTAGTATACAAAGATACTCTGCTTTAGTATGGCCTTTTCAAAACAAATGATTGGGAACTTACACAGTTGTTGATCAGTATTTCTTGGGATCACCTTTGAACAGAATCAAGCACTGTATTCCAGTAAGTGTCGTGGAGCATGTTCAAACACGCTAGACTACATTTTGGATATTCTTCAAGAAGAAAGCAAAGTGTAATGGAATGCCTGGAATTTGCTCAAAGTTTAGACTCTTGCCAGTTTGCATGTTAAGGTTGTCCTGATCTTACCCCATAGGAAGTTTCTAGATGTCCTGGCATTCCTGCCTTGTTAAGAGTTAATTGTACCCTTCTTGGTTATTTAATTTTTACTAAGCTCTTAAAAATGCCTCAAAGGGAGAGGGAGAAGGGATTGACATGTGAAGCAAGCTTGTTCCTAATTTGAACTAATAAAAAAATCAAAAAACAACTGAAAAAATGCCTTAAAGGGGTTGACCAGTCCCTTGTGAATCATAACTTTTAAAGGGGTAGGCAGGGAACATCCTCAGGGACTTCCCTGCTTACACAGGCTTACTGCTTGCCTTTCTCTGTGTGTAGACATGTCTGGACCCCACTTCCACTCTTTACAAGGCCTACAGAAGTTAAAGAGACATGCACACACACCATTTACTTATTGTAAGCAGGATCTCATGTAACTTACACAGACATCAGACTTAATACGAATCTGATCATGAACTCTTGATTCACCTGCCTCCACCTCCCAAGAGTTGGAGTTTCAGGAATGTGTCATCAATGTAAGTTTCGAATTTCTTAACTACTGTCACTCAATAACTGATCAACAAAGAGCAAAAGTGACAATAAGTATGATATGGACATGTTTTCTAAGGAAAATAGACATGACATTAGGGTAATGGAGAAAGAATTATTTTCCACCAGATGATTAATTCCAAGTCTCTCCTATAAAATGAATAAATAAGCACAGGAACTTTGGTCAAAAAAAAAAACTAGGCCCGCCAGGTGTAGTGGTTCACACCTTTTATCCCAGCACTCACTCTGTGAGTTTGAAACCAGCCAGAGCTACATAGTGAGACCCTGCCTAAAAACAAAGAAACAAACAAACAAAAAGGAGAAAGACATAGGCCAAGGGGCATGCACTGATACTGAGTGCTTGCTACATGACAGTTACCTTCTGATGAAGTGCATAATTTAATCTGTAGACGTTTACAATGCTGGCCATTCAGCCCTACACTGACCTTTGAGAGAACAGAACCTGAAAGCCATGACTAGATACAATACAGCATTTCAACCCAATTCTTTCTGATACCCAAACTCATAATATTTTCACCACATTACCAGGAAAGTAAATTAGCCTAGTGAAAAAGTTGTTGTTGGAGGGTGTTTGTACACAGAAGATAGAGAAGAACTATCTAGCTAGGCAGGATGGTACATATCTGAAACCCCAATTGGAAGTGGGGGTGGAGTCAGGAGGATCAGGAGTTCTAGGACATCTTTAGCTACATAGCAAGTTAGCGATACAGATGGTATTATATAAAACCATGTCTCAAAAAAGGAGGGTGAAAAAAATCCAGATACCATTTACTGTCACCCTTTACAAGGCAGGAAAGAAAGTTTCTCTATTTTGATAGTCTGAACTCTTCTATGGCCCTGTAGCAAAAGGTATTATCCAGGAAGGAAACATTCATATGCCTTCGGAAATCATGAGTTCTCTTTCTTTCCTGGGCACCTGCAACAGGTGGTTTGGGGAAAATCAGTGACTCAGACCCTTGAATGTTAACTAAACTTGTTGCATCTGATGATTCTGCATATGTAAAGAATGTAGGGGGCATGCTTAGGGTGTTGACTCTGCACAGGGACTAAGGTGGAAACTGTGGACTCTCTAAAGTCCAAGTGTATAGGAGAGACTGGAGACTTGGAAGATGTGGGTCATTTAATAGAAAGGGTCTATAAAAGTCCTTCAAGTAGCTGGTCATGGTGACACATGCTCACAATTCCAGCACATGGAAGGGTGAGGCAAGAGGATTGCAGGAGTTCAATCAACCTGGTTCCAGTGTGAAATCATTTCTCAGAAAAAAAAATAGTCTTGAAATAATTTCTTTTTATGCCTGTTTTCCTAAATGATGGGTTTTATTTTTTATGTATTTGACATATTTTTTCCATTTTTTTAATTTAAATTAGAAACCAGCTTCTTTTACATTTCAACCCCAGTTCCCCTCCCTCCCCTCCTCTCCTGCCCCCCCACTGGCCCCCTATTTCATCCCCTTTCTGCTCCCCAGGGAGGGTGAGTTCTTCCATGGGGGTCTCCAAAGTCTTTGACAGGTTTTTTTTGTTTTTTTTCTTTTTTTTTCTTTTTTTTTGAGGAATGGTTTGAGGAATGGTTTGTTTTAGCTTACAGTCCACAGTACAGCCATTTTGGTTAGGAAGCGAGGGCAACTGGGGCTTGAGGTTGCTGGTTACAACATGCGCTGTTAAGGAACAAAGAGCATGAATGCTTGTTCATGCTTAGCTTCTGTTTCCAGTTGTAACCCAACAGACTTTTATCTTGTTGGTTTGTTTGTTCATTCCTTTGTTTAAGACAGGGTCTCATGATGTAGTCCTGGATGGCCTGGCACTCACTGTGGGTGCCAGGCTGCCCTCTAGCTCATAGAGACCCACCTGCTTCTGCCTCCTGAGTGCTGGGATTAAAGATGTGAGCCACTTGTGCCTAGTATGACAAACTTTTAAAGTTATTTCTACAAGTGACTATTTATTTCCATGTATATTTTTAAAATATTTATTTTTAAAATCCCAATTATTTTATTCATTCTTTGAGAAATTCATACATTGTATTTTAATATTCATCCCCTTACCCTAACTCCTCCCAGATCCACCCTGTTAGATCTGGATTCATCCAGGCAGCTTGGGGGGAAAAAAGAAACAAATAAACATCTCCAGAAGCATAATTGTTCCTCTAATCAGAACACCTGAAGAGACTCGAGTCTCTGAGGAAGTGTAGACTGTGCACACGCTGTGTGGGAGTCTTTGAGTTTTATAGAACACAGAGGGGGATGTCAGGGACAGTTCTCATGCAGTCAGGAAGTAGTGGGCACCAGAGGGTTTGGCATATGATTTTACCAGAAGCTTTCACAGATGCCATCAGCCAAGGGTCCTTTCTTGGAGCATTGCAAACCACCTGAGGCTTGTAGGTAGTTAACCCTTCACATCCCATTCCATCCATACCACCCTACCCTCTCTTGAAACCTCATCAAGCCTGAATTTTCTCCTAAATTTATTTTTATTTTGTATGTGTGAGTGTTTTCTCTACATCTATGTCTGAGTACCATGTCCATGCCTGGTGTCTAAGGCAGCCAGAAGAGGAAGGCCAGATGTCCTGGAACTAGAGTCACAAACAATGAGTTGTCATGTAGCCAACCCAGATCCTTTGTAAGAACTGAGCCACCATCTCTCCAGCCCCCAAAGCATCTTGATAGAACATCTCTTCTTTCTTCATTTTTTACCTTTAAACTTGAAAAAAGTATTTAGAGTGGGGTGTATCTGTGTGTGTGTGTGTGTGTGTGTGTGTGTGTGTGTGTGTGTGTCCGTGTGTCTGTGTCTGTCTGTCTGTGTTACAGAGGTCAAATGTCAGCTTGAGGCAGGGGTTGGTTTTCTCCTTCCACCGTTTGTCAGGTTTGGCAGCAATCACCTTTACCTGGTAAGCCATTTCATTGACCTCTCTTTCCTTCTTTACTTTTTGTTCCCCTCCTTTCCATTTCTCCTTTCTTTGTGCACTAATTGCCTTCCTTCCTCCTCCGACCCCCCCATTCCTTCACTTTTGTTTGTTTGTTTTAAAATAGGCTCTCACTTTGTAGCTCAGGCTGGCCTGGAACTTAATATATACTCAAGACTAGACTTGAACTCATGGCAATCCTCCTACCTCTCCTCTTGAGTGCATCATGCTCTGTGATGTATGGTCTTCAGTGACTGTGTCTATGAGTCTGAAATGACTATAAATCATTCACTGAGCAAAATTGTGGAACACTTGCTGTGTGCTGGGCCCTGGGGTGCACTGTAGGGTGGTAAGCCACTTCAAGATCTATAGAGAATAGTCTCAAACCCATCTTCCTTCTGGAGATGCTGCCATGTCCACCAATAAATCAAAGAAGCGCCTCCACACTCACCTTCATGACAAAGGAGAGGACATGTTTAAATGTGTGCAAGAAGCTGAGGAATAGGAAGCTGGACTTCATGGGAGACAAAGGATTTAAACCTCTCAAGAGTTCTCCAGCTGAAGGAGCTCCAGAGAGCTGCAAATGATGTCAGTGCAGGTGCACGTGGGCATGGTCAGAAACTCAGCTCTACATTCTGCAAAGGTGATGGCGTTTCTATCAAAGGCAGATATGCACAGTATGTATTTGTGTATAAACAGGCATATGCACATCCAGATGTTCTAGGACTTCGTCTATATTTGTATGAAGTGTTAGATTACCAGTTGGCAGGTTGAATTGTGTTTATAACTTCAGGAGAGTAGGGATAAAAGAGGGGAATCTAAGCCAGATATGATGGCGCACGCTTTTAGTCCTAGCACTCCTGAGGCAGAGGCAGGTGGATCTCTTGAGTTTGATGCTAGCCTGGACCACAGATAAGAGTTCTGGAACAACCAAGGCTACATAGAGAAACTCTGTCTTGTTACACATGTACACACACACACACACACACACACACACACACACACACACACACACACACACCGGAAGTCTTGAGGTATTTTAAGTTGTTAGAATTTGTTGTAGGGTTGAGAATTGTCCTCAATTGAATGACACATTGGAGTGGGGTGAACCTCATGAGTGGTTAAGTTCCTAAAGATATTTATATAGATTTCTATATGCTTCATATGTAGAGAAGCCTGAGTGATGCTGTATTTCTCTGGCAAATGTCACCCTTTCAGCCTTCTTTGTGGCTGAACATGCATAACATGTGTTACATTTTCTTCATCCATTTATCTAGATGGACATCTCGACCAATTCCATAGTTTTCCATTAGTGTCATCGTAAGCATAGGGTACTCTGGTATCTTACGACCACAGCTCCCAGTGGGTGAACTTCTTCTATATCTCAGAACTTGCCAACTCCAGCACTGCCTCCCTCCCCTTGCCTCTGCCTAGAGATGGTAATGGCCTCCTACTATGGGGTCCTCAGGAGCCCTGCTGTTTTTTATGTTTTCCCCCAGGTGTAAACTCAGTTCTTTGACCCTTTTCATTATCTCTTTTGTGTACCATCTGTCCCCTGTTGAGATCCAACTGACATAATCTTTTTAGTGTATTACAGCTTTGAGGCTTTATAGTGTTGAAGAATAAAGAACAACTCAGAGTCAGGTAGTAGAGTTAACTTAGTTCAGGTCTGAGCTGATGCTAGTTTAAAAATATTGTGGATTGAATTCAAGTACTTGGGTAGGCTAGAGGGATAAGCTTTGTTATTGGAACAAGATAAGAGGCAAATCCTTCAGCACCTGTACAGCTCAGCATCTGTACCCAAGAGCTGAGCAGGGTCCCTTCCAAGGCAAATATTCTCAGTTTTTCCCCCTCTGGATGTTATTGATTCTGGTAATTCAGCTTGGGTTTTCCCTCTTGTTCTTGAGTGGCTTGCTCATCCTTGTGTAAAGTCCCTTGTGTGGATTTACATTGTTCTTCTGTTTATGCATGTCTGCTGCAGACATCCCCTCAGAGAAAGCCTTTTCAGGACTTGTGAAAGCATATGAGCAGTTTCCTTTTCATTCTTAAAATGAGGCACAAAGCATGAGGCAAGCAGCCAACTTCATTTGATTTTTCATCAGCCCTGATTCGCAGTCTATGATTTTTCTAGAACACATGCCACAGCAATCATCAAATTTACTGGGGCTGTTAACTCTTCACAGATCTTTTAAATCACAAGTTACCTCTGATGTGCTTAGGTGGCCATTGACAAGAGCTGGATCATGTGCACTGCTGAGACTCCAGGACTCAACAGGTTACTTAAAGTCCTGGTCCTTTACAACACACATGTGCATATGTGTATGTGTATATGTACATAAGCATACAAGTGTGCATATGAATACATGTATTCATGACCTATATAAAACATTGTTATATTTCATTCCTATGGAAATAAATTACTTTAGTTATATTCTAGTGTAAGTGTGTGGAAGAATAATTCTCTTAAGATTCACTATAGTCGGGCGGTGGGGGTGCACGCCTTTAATCCCAGCACTCAGGAGGCAGAGGCAGGTGGATCTCTGTGAGTTCGAGACCAGCCTACAAGAGCTAATTCCAGGACAGCCTCCAAAGCCACAGAGAAACCCTGTCTCGAAAAAACAAAAAAAAAGAGATTCACTATAAAAATTATTTTCATTTTCTAATAAGCATTGATGGCAGAAAAAGCTTAGCTTACAGGTACAGAGATGAATGTGGAAGTGTGGGGATGGAGCTGTTGATTCATACGACTCTCACTCTTTTTTTTTGCAAAAATCTGTTTTTATTGTGTGTCTATGTGTGCATGGTATATGTGTGTGCCAGAAGAGGCTGTAAGAGGGCATCAGATCTCTAGTAGCAGCTTATGTGGTTCTGAGAAAAGAACGCTGCTCCTATGCAAGAGCAGTGAGTGCTCTTAACAACTGAATCACCTTCCAGCCTCTCCATTGTCCTTTCTTACTCTCTTTTGCTGTCTGCCCCTACTGTCATCTTCTGCTTGGTTTGACTAAATACCCAACAGAATTATTTAAGAAAGGAGGGGTTTAATTGGCTTGCAGTTCAAGGGCACAGTCCACATGACAGGAACATACCGTTGTGGCAGCCGGAGTGTGAGGAAGCTGGTCACATTGTGCAGGTGGACCAGGAAGAAGGCATTCTGGCCCAAAGTGGAGCTGGGCTGTAACACTCAAGACTCACCCACATTCCAAAGGACTAGCCAGAGACCAAGTTCAACACACAGCCCTGAGAGAGTGAGGAACACTTGATGTTCAAACCACGGTACCAACTGTATGGAAAACCATGACAGCTGGATTCATAACTGTACATTTCCTCTTCCACCAGGACCATGAGGTCACCTCTTCTTTATGGACACAGCATGGCTCACACGAAGCTCGTGCAATTCCTAAATATTCCCAGACTGTGTTGGTCAGGTGGCCTGTTTCACAGATTAAGGAATTCAGGCATGATACTCTTTAATGGGAGTTGAGATGATATCCCAGGACTCCAGAATTTTATCTAGTGCTTCCTCCAGTATTGCTTCACATAAATGTCATTAAATGTCTTTTTAAAAAGGAAGAGGAGGAACAAGAATGAGAGAAAGGTTGGAAGGAAGGAAGAAAAGAAAAGGAAAGTGATACACTGTTCCCACACACTTCCGTATCTAGAGTTTGTCCCTGCTCTGACATAAAGGGCTTCAGTGGAACAAAGCCCCCATAAATGTTCCTCAGCAGACACCCTTCTGGACAGAACTTTTATGTTTGAGTCTTAACATGCGTTTTCCAGGGGCCTGGTTTGTTTTCCTTTATGAACCTGCTCTGCAGCATAGCCTTGTCCTGAACTGGCAATCTTCCTGTCTTAGCATCCCCAGCACCAGTATTACAAATGTGCATCATTAAGCTCCGTATCTGTACAGTCTGGAGAGGCTTCCAGTAGACAGGCTTTCCATTTTGCATGTGCAAAATCAAAAGAATAAATAAAGTGTCAGAGAGAGAAAGAAGAAGCAGCTGGAAGAACATCCTCCATTGAGTAGACTGCATATAGAGAGATGACTGTCGTGGCCAACAGAGAGACCAAATAAAAGGTAACATTGTTAACTTGGGAATTTATAAACATTCAGCTGAAATTGACTGGGAAAGCCCCACTGGGACCCCAGTGAGTAAGCCAGCTGGATCAGGAGTCCTGGGTGGAACATAGCACCCCTTTAGGTAAGGCTCCCAGGGAAAGAACACTTAGTAGGCTGCAGACAGATAACATCATTGCATTAGGCACTTTATGTCCCAGAAGAAATGACTGGGGACTCATGCTGAAGTTCCCCCACTGGGAGTTCCTGGCAGAGCACCTCCCACAGGCAGGCTTTTTTTTTCACTGTTTCACTAGAGGCATTTTTAAGATTTATTTTATTTTTACTCCTGTGGCAAGTGGTGGAGTGGGAGGAGAGACAGAGAGACAGAGTGTCTGTGTGTGTGCTCTCCTATGTGTGACAGACAGACAGACAGACAGACAGACAGAAACGTGTGTGTGTGTGTGTGTGTGTGTGTGTGTGTGTGTGTGTGTGTGTGTGTGTGTGTGTATGCATGCGCGAATGTGGGTGCCCAGGAAGGCCAGAAGAGGGTGTCTAGTCCCCTGGGGCTGGAGTTACAAATGATTGTGAGCCACTTAATATGGGGGCTAGGAACCAAACTCTTGTCCACTGACAGCAGCAAATGCTTTTAAACCACTGAGCCATCTCTAGAGCCACACTACAGGCATTATTACATCACAGAATGAACACCAGAGACCTCCTTTGGAAATGGTTTACTTTCTCAGTGGTGCAATACTTTTACTCTTGGTTTGTTTGCTGCTGTTTTTCTTGTTCCCTTCTTACAGAGCCGGGGTCAATCAGATTCAGCACTGGGGTTTTAGATGGCATTTGACATAAACACTCTTGTGTCTCAAGTGGTGAGGACCTAGTCTGCTTTTAGAGCTGCCTCTTAGTGTGTCCAAACAGCACACAACAACTTGCAACCAAGATAATGTACTTATACCAACTTCCAGACTTTTCTGAAGTAATATATGAATAGCATTGAACACATTTAGCAAATTCAAAGGCCAGATCTGGGCATGCTGTCATAACCCTGAAATCCCAGCACTTGGGAGACTGGAACAAGATGTCCAGTTCAGGTCAGTCTGGCTACACAAGTTTCAACCCCCTGTGGACTACACAATATGAGTAGATAAGTAAATAAGAAAATCCAAATGTTGACAATTTCAAACGTCCCCAGAGAAATTATTTCTCTTCCTGGTTTAGTATTTCCAGCTGTGTTATTGAAAATCACTCATATCACTCCTCAAGAAGAGCTAGGTCCTCTACTGTGCAAGATGAGCCAGTGGAGAATAAAATGCATCTCAGAGATAGCTCTTGCATTATATTGGTTTTTCCAACTTGTTAAGGAGATTGAAGGACCCGTGGTTTCAAAAGGCCACCTTCTAAATCCTCAAGGCATTCTATTTTTTTATTTTTATTATTTTATTATTTCTGGAGACTGGGTTTTATATGACCCTTGTTTCCCTCAAACTCCTTCCATAACTGAAAATGACCTTGAACTCCCTATTACACTTCCAAATGCTAGGAGTATGGACCAGCAGTGCCATACCCACCTTGTGTAGCTCAGTGATCAAAGCCTGGATAAGAAAGAGAAGCCCAAAGTAGCTGGAATCTAAGCTCCCCACGCATATGAGCTTGGAGGTGGGTCTGAGGGCACTGGAGTAGCCATTTGGATGACTCTAATGGCTTGTTAAGTTAGTGCAGAGGGAAGAGTGAGCAGGTGATATTATGTTTCTATTACAACATGTACATTTCATCCCTTCACCTGCATGCAGATACATTATATAAATAATAGTTATTTGAGGAATTAGACCAGAGATCTGAAGCCCTGAGATTCAGTTTACTCTCTTTACATTCTTCATGAATTTTGGTGGCACACACCCTTAGTCCCTTAGTTCCAGAACTCTGGAAGCAGAAGCAGGTGGATTTCTGTGAGTTTGAGACCAGCATGGTCTACAGAGCAAGTTCCAGGACAGACTCTAAAGCTACACAGAGAAACCCTGTCTCAAAAACCAAACAAAACAACAAAAAAGGAGCAAATTCAATCTTTTGGAATAATGTTTCAAATAATCCTTAAATCCTCTGTTTTTGCACAGGTGTGTTGGCACAGACCCATAACCTCTGCTATTCGTGAGGCTGAGGCAGGAGGATTGAAAATTCAAGGCCTACCTATGCTACAGACCAAGTTCAAGGCCATTGTCAACAAAATCCTGAGATTCTGTATCAAATACAAAGTGACTAGTGACAGCTCAGGAGCAGAGTGCTGGTGTAGCCTGTATTAGGGCATCGTTTCAAATTTCAGTACTGAAAAAAAACCCTCAGGATTACATATACATACATGTATATGTACATACATGCGTGTGTGTGTGTGTGTGTGTGTGTGTGTGTGTGTGTGTGTGTGTGTGTGTTTGTGTGTGTGTGTAATTTTTCAAGACAAGATTTCTCTGTGTAACCCTGGCTATCCTGGAACTAACTTCATAGAATAGGCTGGTCTTGAACTTAGACATCTATTTGCCTCTGCCTCCCAAGTGCTAAAATTAAAGGAATTCATCACTATACCAAGTATAAGTTTATAATTTTATAGGAAAGTTTGTGGTATTATAAATATAATAAGCAGCAATATCTACCATACATGAAAACTGGATTGGTTGAATGGTTTTTACCTCCAGCATTATCATAGAGGTGACCCTTGGGGAAAAGTCGGAGTCACCAGAGTCATGAGATAAGTGGGCAAGGTCGGAGTTTGTACACTCCTTTTGAGGAGAAACCTTGTGTAACTTGGATGATTATGGAAGAGAAAAGAAAACTGCAAAAGTTATGCATTTACTCAAATAGATAATGGGAAGCAGCTGCAGGAATGGAGTGGTGTTTTGATGAACTTGTGTCCTTACATTTGATCTCCATCCTATTAATTCAAATAGATCATAAACATACATTGAGGCAGTCCGTTCCTGCCTGAAGCCTAGAAGATCTTCCTGGTAACACAGAGTCAGAAATTAAAAAAAAAAAAAAAAAATAGAGCCAGGTACAGTAGCTCACCCCTGTAATCATGGCTACCCCCAGCCAAGGCATGAAGAATCTGGAGTTTGATGCCAGCCTGGGTAATTGCATGGGAAAGAAGGTAAAGTGGAGGAAAGAAGGAGGAAGGAGGGAGGAAGGGCAGGTCTATCTATGGCTTCTCGTAGTTAAAATGTGTCTTTTGACTTCATAAAGAGCATTCTCAGGCTAGGGAGATAGCTCAGCTTGTAAAGTCTTGCCATGCAAGTCTGAAGACTGAATGGCTTTGATGTCTCCAGAATCCATAAAAAAAAATGAAGGTGGGTATGATGGCTCACCTGGAATCTCAGTACAAAGAGAGGTGTAAACACAGGTTCTCTGGAGCAAGCTACTATCCAGATTAGCAAAATATCAATCTCCGAGTTCAGTAAGAAGCCCATTCAATACTGAAAATAGAGATCAATGGGGGAGGACACCGATCAACCTTGAGCCTCAACAAGAGCATGCACACATGTGCTCATGCACCTGTATACACACAGCTCCTGCCGCACATGAAGCATACATAGTTACACATAATCTACAAGCATAAGCGTGTGTGCGTGCGTGCGTGCGTGCGTGTGTGTGTGTGTGTGTGTGTTTGTGTGTATGTGTATGTGTGTGTAAAACATATATAGGCTTCTGTATATAATATCAAATCACCCTGTTTTCTTTAACAGATTTGAGACAGTTTTTCCAACTCTGACCTTTTGGACAAAACTATTTAAATTCTGTTTCTGATTCAATGATTTCTATGTCACTTAAGGACACCATGTCACCTCTTTATAGCTCACTTCTCTCATTTGTGAATGAGCCAGTGTTGGGATAAAAGGTTCTTAGTGATGTCGTTCCAGGTTTTGTATTCCATTGATCTTGAGGATGACTAGCTGTTGTGGGGTGATGTCTTAGTGACTTTTCTTGTTGTGACAGAAATCTTTTGTTAGGACAGAAGCAATCAAAAGACGGAAATGGTATAGATCTCGGAGCTATGCCACCATTGAGGGACAAGAAGCAGAGAACCCACACCAAGGTCTTCTAGTCATTGGCTGCTGCTGGGGCAGCCTGGCTGGCATCTCCTGTGCTGGAGAATCCCCAAACCTCAAAGTACCACTAAGTGGTTGGAAGTCCAGATGTCCCCAGTTGCATGGACCAAGGCAAAAACACCAGCTGTCGATGTTTTTTTTTGCAGTATACACCTAGCACTGCATCCAAACTGCTGTCTGTAAAGCAGCAAGTGGGAGAGATGCATTCCTAGAAGGAAATACCACTCAGAAACTGAAGAAGAACCCAGGATGAGAGAGCCCTCATCAGCTTCAGGAAAGCCTATCCAGCTTCTCAACACCGTGGCATGTAGCAGCCAGGGTGGGACAGGCTCCTGAGTGTCTATTAAGTCTGAGAGGCTTGTCATGGGCATTGCAAAAAGGGATGTTGATCTGGGAGGCTCATCATGCACATTGCCAAAAAGGGATGTTGACAGCAGTCCACAGGCAACAGTCAGTAGTCAAAACTGCAGGGCCTAATTGCTGGCCACACCAAGGACGCAGCACTTTAAAGGGAGTAACATCCATGAGGAACATACTCATGTTGGAAATGGTGAGGAAGTTCTCTAATGTGTTGCAAAAGCATATTAGAAGATAAAAATTTTTCTAGGGAGAATCAGACCAGCAATCAGTGTCGGGTGTCATGGGTTTTTAAATATCTATGTAGTCATATGGAATGCTTGGCATAGGATCCGATTCCTGTTCCTTCAGAGTCATAAAGGTAAGGTCTGTTTTAAAAATAATCTTTTGGAGCCAAGTTGAGCATTAGAGTGCTTGCTTAGCATGCCCTGTACTGTTGGGTCCTCGGAGAAGTGGTCTTTCTATTGGTTGCTCCTGATGCAAGGGAAAAACAGGTGTCACCTGTTAGGATGGTCACTTGATTTTTTGTAAAGTTTAGGTTTTATTCTTGGCATTTGTGCCAATACTGAGCTAACATTTACAAGGTTTTCCATATCACTAGTGTGCAGAAGCTAATAGAAGCTTTTGATAACCCACTTACTTTTTATCATTTTTTATTTGAATTACAAACAAGATGGAATTACATGACAATCCCAGTTCCCTTCTCCCTCCCTTCCTCTCCTACCACCCCCCAACTAAAACCCTACATATCCTTTCTTCTAATCTACACCTGACTCAACTTTTCTGCTCCCTCATGACCTCTGCTTCCTTCCTCTTCTTCCCGACTCATTCTCGTAACTCCCTCCCCTCTTCCCATGCTCTCAATTTGCTCAGAGGATCCAGAAACCCATGTACTTTGGATTAAGCTGAGTGAAATGGCACATTACATGGGAGGCAGAGGCAGGAGGATAACTTGAGCCCAAGAGCTTAAGGCCAGCTTAAGCAACACAGTAAAGGTCACTTAAAATGTATGTATAACAAGAACCATTTACAATAGATTTGGAGTGTAGTTGGTGATAGAGTGCTTGCCTAATATGAGTGAAGCCCTAGGTCACACACACACACACACACACACACACACACACACACACACACTGCCAACAATAAATATGACCTACTAAGTCATTATCCATGAGTCCTCGGGTTAACCATGTTGCAAGCAAAGCTCATGGTTCAAAAGCACCACACTTTATTACTATTAGGCAACCTGCTTACTGCCAATTGCTAACACCCAAATAGGACTATCGGGAAATCCCAGTGTGTGCCCATGGAAGGCATATTACAATCGAGGGCATTCAGACTCTACTCAACTTTCCTTTTGAAAGGATGCTGTGGATTCAAGCCAACCTAATCATGGGCCTAAAGTGTTCTGGGTTTTTCAAGTTGTAGGAAGAGGCCATCAAGTCTTGTGTCCAGATCACAATCACATGGACATTGGGAGCAGATTTTTGTCCCAGCTCTGAAGATTCAAATTTGGTAGATGTGCTGTAAGGTACAGTCTGCATTTGGTTTATTTCCCAAGGCAGTAATCACAGCTAAGAACCACACATCCCTTCTAAGTCAGACTTGGAAACTGGATGCCCCCAAGGGACTTCCCAAGTGCACTTGGCTGCTTGTGGGCAGAGCTGAGACCAAGACCTGCTCTCTTGACTTTAACAGTCATTTCTGTATATTATTATGTCTGGGCTTTTTAAAAATGCCACATCTCATACTTGTGCTCTGCATAAAGCAATCATTTAGAAACAGATAAAATAAATAAATATTTTTAGAAATGCAAGTGTCTAAATGAAACCATCTAGAATGAGTGTAGTTTTGGAAGGCTGGGCTTCATTTCCTATAAGAACATAGAGCAAAGCAAACAGTGCAAGTCAGACTGGATGCCTAACGATGCTGTAGCATGAAGCTGTGTGATCTGTCACAGTGCTTTCATGCTGATTGCATCTTTATTTGCAAAGCTTTTATTCATGTTCAGCAAGAACTTCTTCCTGCTGTTTTGCATATGTAGCCTCCCTCATCCTCCAACCATGTGTACACCACTTTCAGGTCACACTCTGTCATCGAGGGAAGTCAGGGCAAGAATTTAAGCAGGAACCTGGAGGCAGGAACTGAAGCAGAGGACATGGAGGGGTGCTGCTTACTGGCTTGCTTCCACGGCTTGCTTAGTCTACTTTTAAATAGAACCCAGGACCTCTAGCCCAGGGATGGCACTGCCTACCATGGGATGGGCCCTGATGCATCAATCAAGATGCCCAAAGTCTTGCCCACAGGCCAGTCTGATGGAAGCAGTTTCTAAGATGAAGCCCACTCTTCCCAGATGACATATTGAAAAGGTAACAAAATACAAACCAGCACAAATGGGATTACAAGCGTTTAGCTCTGACACAAGGCAAGACTGACAACACAATGGCCTTCCAGTGGTGTCCCAGAGGACAGTGGAACATCCTCTCTTTTTTCCTCTGTGTTGGATATTGAATCCAGGGCGTCTTGCATGGGAGGAATGCCCCCTACCTACTACCCAGTTATATCTTTAGCCCTGTGATAATTTTCTTTTCTTTTTAAAATATTCATTTTTAAAATTTTATTGTTTGAAAAGCCATATATTATATAATATGCTTTGATCACATACATCCCCCAGTTCCCCCACAACTGCTCTCCTATCCTTTATGTTTTCTCCTCAACTTTATGGGACTCTTCCCCACACCACATTGTCCACTGTGTCCATGGGCATGGAGTCATCTACTGAAGCATGGGTAACTTCTAAGGGTTGAAGAAAACTAACCCAATTCCCCCTCCCCCCAGCAGCCATCTCCAGTAGTTCCACAGCTAGGGTGAGACTTTGTGAGCCTCTCTGTCACCCATTCTGGGGGATCAGCTGGCTTAATCTTGTGTAGGTCTTGTGGATGAAGTCATAGCTGCCATGAGTTCATGCCCTCTCATGTCTGGAAAGCACTGTCATGCAACAGTGCTCTGCTTCCTGTGGACTTCACAGTCTTTCCTACCCCTCTTCCATGTTGATCCCTGAACCTTGGGAGGAGGCAATGTGATATAGATGTCCCACTTAGGGCTAAGCACTCCTCAGTAAGGCCATCTTCTTTAAACAAAATATTTCATTTACTATTCATACATGCATAGAGTATGTTTGGATTAGATCTACCTCCCACCCTCCAATTCATCCCCTACTCACCCACTAATTTTCACTTCCAACTTCATGTGCTTTCTCTCCCTTAAATACCCAGAGCCCATATAACATGGCCTGTATATGCATGTGTTTGGCTTATACAGGAGCATGGGTAGCTTTAGGGACTGCATCCCTGAAGAAAACTGACTCTCCCTTCCTCAGAAGCTATCAAATGCCAGTAGCTTCTCAGATTGGAGTGGGACTATATGAGCCCCTCCCTGATCTCTGCTGCTATATAGCAGGCATGGTCTTGTACAAGTCTTGTGCATGTTGTCACAGCTTCAGTGTCTGGCTTTTAGCATCTTTGCATCCCCTCTTCCTTGATATTTGTTTTAGTCACTGTTCTATTGCTGTGAAGAGACACGATGACCATGGCAACTCATAAAGGAAAGCATTTAATTGGGGCTGGCTTACAGCTCAGTTCATTATCGTCATGGCCAGAAACATGGTGGAATGCAGGCAGCCATGGTTCTGGAGAAGTAGCTACATCCAGATAGGCAGGCAGCAGGGACAGAGAGAGACACTGAGACTGCCTTGGGTTTTTGAAACCTCAGAGCCCACCTCCAGCTACTTATTCTTCCAATAAGGCCACACCTACTCTAACAAGGCCACACCTCTAATTCTTCTCAAGTAGTGCCACTCCCTGATGACTAAGCATTCAAATATATGAGCCTATGGGGGCCATTCTTATTCAAACCACCATAGTATTCCTGAATGAACCTTGAGAGGAAGAGGTGTGATATGGATGTCCCACTTAGAGATGAGCACTTGTCTTAGAGTTTCTAGTACCGTGAAGAGACACCATGACCACAGCAACTTTTATAAAGGAAAACATTTAATTGGGGCTGGCTTACAGTTCAGAGGTTTATTCCTTTATCATCTTGGTGGGAAGCATGGCAGCATACAGGCAGACATGGTGCTGGAGTGCTATCTGAGAGTTCTACGTCTGGACATGCAGGCAGCAAGAAGAGAAAGATGTTGGCCCTGGCTTGAGCATCTGAAACCTCAAAGCTCACCGCAGTGACATAATTTCTCCAACAAGGCCACAGCTCCTTGTAGTGCCACTCTCTGTGGACCTATGGGGACCATTTTTATTCAAACCACCACAGCACCCTACAGTTAATTATTCCCAGCATCATCTTTAAAGGATGCAAAATGACCAGTGAACAAAGATATTGCTGCCAGGCCTGAAGACCCAAGTTTAGTCATCAGGACCCATGTGAACAAACAAATAAATAAGTGCAGTAGAAGAAACTGGAAAGAAGAAACCCTGAAATGCAGATACAAACAGAAGGGAGGAAGGAAGTGACTAGTGACTATGGTCTTGTAATTTGCCTTAGATGCACAAGAAAGATGGAAGGAAATCTATTCCCCAAGTAACTATCCCCGCCCTCTCTATTCTGCTGACTTTTATATTCATTCATGGTGCCCCTCTGTTTCTAAGACCTGACATTCACAAAGCACTGGATTTGAAACCCAGCCCTGCACAAATCAGTGTCATGGTGCAGACCTATAGTTCCAGTACTTTCAAGGCAGAAGCAGAAGGATCAGAAGTTCAAGGCCAGCCTAGGCTACATTAAACCCAAAATGGGGGGAAGGGGTAGGTGCTTCAACTCCACAGTAGATTATTGTTTCTGGTATTGACCATTAATGTGCCAAGAAATCTGCCACCTGACCTTAGGAATGACAATATTCACCATCAGATCAGGTTAGCAAGTTTCTGGCTCAAGCCAGTTCTTTTTCTGTCCTTTGCTGGCAATTAGAGCAAGAACCAGTGTTTTGATGATGCACACCTGTAGTCCCAGCACTCTGGAGGCTGAAGGGAGGGGATCTCAAGTTCAAGGCTAGCCCAGGATATGAAGAGAATGCCTGCCTCAAAAAAACAATAGGCAGATGCCAAAAGGAGAGTTTTTCAGTCCTAACATCTTATAAAACTCTAGAGTTGTACTACATGGGTGGCTATCTGAAAGTCTATCAGCATACTACTGCCCTTTTAAGAGAAAAAGGAGGGGCTGGAGATGTCTGAGCAGTTAAGAGCACTTGTTACTCTTGCAGAGGTCATAGGTTCAATTCCCAGGCCCCACAATGTGGTTCACAGCTCTAACTCCAGCTCCAGGTATGCAGTGCTCTCTTCTGACCCCTGAGGGAACCAGGCACACACTTGATACACAGGCATAAAATGTTGGCAAGACACTCACACGTAAAATGAAATACATCTTATTGGATAAATTTTTAAACAAGCATGGAATTCCTTATTATGGTAGCTAGAGATACTAAGTCCTTTTCAACTTAGAGAAAAAATAACAGTGCTAAGCAGAGAAAGAAACAGTGGCAGTGTCTGGCCCGTTCCCACTGTCTAACCGTGGGGGCTAGCTTGTTCCATCTCACCCCTGTCTCCTCCGATCAGTGCTAAATTTACACTCAGAATTAAATTTTCTTTTCCAACACCTCCTGCATAATTTTCCCCTGTAACTTTTCCTTTTCCTTAAGCACCGGATCAGACCCAGGGCCTTGCACATGCTGGCACACACTGTCAGTGAGCTGACCCATGTAACGAGTCCATGTTCCACATCAAGAATGACTTCCTGGCCAGGCATTGGTGGCACAAGCCTTTAATCCCAGCACTCTGGAGGCAGAGGCAAGCAGATCTCTGTGAGTTTGAGGCCAGCCTGGTCTCCAGAGCGAGTGACAGGATAGGCTCCAAAGTTTCACAGAGAAACCCTGTCTCAAAAAAAAAACCAAAAAAAAAAAAAAAAAGAATGACTTCCTGTGAGATTAGTGTTTGACGGCTAGGGATTAGCTGTTGCTTCACACACTTGCTGGTTACTTAACCTGCACATCCTCTTTTGTGGCACATCTTTGCCTATTTTAAGATTAGTATGTCTGGCTTCTTGATTTGTGGAAGCTAAGAGGTAAAATTGAAATGTGTAGCTATGCTTTGGCCTTAGTCTTAGGACATTGACTACAGTATATTATTACTTTAGATGGTGGCAAACTTTTTCTTTTATAAAATTCACCTTTTTTCCAATTTAGACTTTTTTAATAAACAGAGTAGTGTCCCAAATTAATGTATTATTTTGAAAATAGAAACCAGGTGCTAGGGATGGCTAAGTGGTCAAAAACAATGTCTGCTCTTCTAAAGGCCTAGGTTTGAGTCCCAGAACCTGCATACTGTCTTTCAACCATCTGTAACTGCAGTTCCAGGGATCCAGTGCCCTCTTTTGGCCTCTGGCCACTAGACAGGCACATTGTACATAGACATGCAAATAAACAAAACCTCTATATACCTAAAAAAAATCCAAATATATAAACCAATCCTTTCAAATTTCAAGGCCAACCAGTAAAACAATCTCTGTAAATAAAATTTTTTGAGCCAGGCATGGTGGCACCCACCAAGGCAGAGGCAGGTAGATCTCTGTGAGTTCAAGGACAGCCTGGTATGCAGAGCAAGTTCCACAACAGGCTCCAAAGCTATACAAAAAACAAACAAACAAAAAAAACCCTGTGTTGCTAGAGTTATTCTTGTCCCACCTAGGTCCCAACACCTCAGCCCCAAATAAGCACACAGACACTATATTAATTATAAAACTGTTGGCAGATGGCTAGGGCTTCTTATTGGCTAGCTCTGTCTTAATTATTAACCCATTTCTATAAATCTATGTATTTCCACATGGTCTTGGCTGGAGAATGCCCCGACCTGTTACTCCTTTGTCAGCTACACGGTATCTCTCATGGTCTCCCTCTGCCTACCTTTCCCAGAATTCTCCTCGTCTCCTAGGCCCACCTATCTTCCTGCCTCCATTGGCCAAATAGTATTTTATTCATCAACCAATAAAAGAAACATATGTACACAAGGGCATCCCCTATCAACCCTGTTTTGAAAAAGGAAAACAAAATTAAAATTACATATAAAAAACTATTGCTTTTATGAAAAAACACAGTTGTTTTATGTGTGTACATACATGTTTTGCCTGCGTGTGTGTGTGTGTGTGTGTGTGTGTGTGTGTGTGTGTGTGTGTGTGTGTACCATGCACATGTCCAAGGGGCTAGAAGGTGTCAGACTCCCTAGAACTGGAGTCAAGAATGGTTGTGAGTGATGTATGGGTCCTCTGTGAGGGCTGCAGAGCCACTATCCTACTCCCTAAGGTGTTACTTCTTAGTGTTCCGAATGTAACTTAGGTACTCACTTTTGGTGAGGCTGCACTTCTGAGTAACCATTTGTGAGATTTTTTTCCCTAAGCCATACCTAATCTTTCTCCCTCGGTGTTCACTACACAGCAGCCATGCCACTTGGGTACTCTGCTCGATGCTCTTTGGCAGTGGTTCCCTAGGTCTAAGTAAGGGGTTTAATTCATTGTGTCCATAAAGCCTGCTATTGTTCCAGGACAAATAGAGCTAAGATGAATCATTCAAAAGATGGGAAACATAACCAAAGTACAAACACTGCATTGTTTGAAGTGCCGGGCTTTTAGAGCTCCTAACAAACAGAGGCTATTGAAGAAGTTACCACAGGTCTTTTTGTCGTTTTGAGACCAGGTGTCATATCATCTAGGCTGGCCTCAAACTCACGATGTAGCTAAGGATGGCTTAGACCTTCTAATCCTCCTGCTGGGATTCCAGGTCTGAGCCACCACACTTCGGATCCAACCCAGGTCCTTTTCTACATGCTAGACAAGCATTCCATCATCAGAGTTACTGCTGCACACTCTGAGGTTAGTACTGATTCCTGGTACTTTCAAATTAAATTATGTTGTGCAAAACAATGGCAGGATAAAGTAAACCCAATCTCCTCCCTTCCCCACTTTTATTCTATTCCTCTCTCGTTTTCTAGTTGTGCTGTAATTTACACAGAGACAAATGAAATTAAGAAAACAGCCCAATGATTATATATCTAATCATGGTTCAAATTAAAATGTAGAACATGATCACCACCCAGAAGCTCTTTTGTACCTCCTTGGTCTATTCATCATAGATTATTTTACTCTTTGATTTTCATCTAATTGGAATCATATGGTATGTATCTGACTTCATGTTCAATATTATTTCTGTGATAGTCATCTGTATTTTGTGTAGCAGTGGTGATTGCTGTGAACTCTTCCATTGACATGACTGTGTTGCAATTTATTTTGTACATTCAATCACCGGATCACTCCTGCATATAAGAGTTGTGTTCACTTTACACAATTTTCAGTAAGTGGTTTTGTTGTGGTTGTTGTTTTTCCTGCTTTTTGTTTTTCGAGACAGGGTCTCTTTATGTAGTCCTGGCTGTCTTAAAACTCTCTATGTAAACCAGACTGGCCTCAAACTCAGAGTTTCTCCTGCCTCTGCCTCTAGAGCACTGGGACTAAAAGTGTGCGCCACCACACTGGGCTGAAAAGGGATCTTTTTATATGTATATTTTTTTAGGTAAAGTCTTATGTAGCTCAGGCTCTCCAGGAACTTGCTATATAGCCCAAGTTAGCCTTGAACTCACAGCTAATCCTCCTTTTTCAGCCTCGCAGGAGCCTTAGGTAGATGAGGTAAAGGATCCTGTTTTCTGAGTATAGTTTGTTAACAAGTAGCTTTACCATCCTTTGTCCTAGTTTGTCCTCTTTCCTGCTTCCAAAGCATTCTGAAGGAATAGGCCTTCTAGCTGTTCCCCTTCCTTCCATGTACAATAGTGTCTTAGGCTCATGAATGTCCTGTGAGCATCAAATGTTTATTTAATATCTATGTATCTGTTTATTTTCTTTTTGTTCTGGTTTTGGGAATAGAATCCAGTGCTCTACCACTGAACTAAACCTCCAGCTGAAGTCTATGTTTTAACTCTGTCATGTTAATTGCCATTTAGCGAGAGAACTGGGAAATTAGCATAATTTCTTCTTCTTCCTTTTTCTTTTGTATCCCTCAGCTTCCTTTATGTTTTTCAAGATTATTGTAAATTTGTCACTAAGTTTTGATTTTAAAGGTTTCATTCTAGATTGTCACTCCTTTCTTGTCTTTCCTACTATTCTTATTTATATCTAGCAAAGAGAAATGAACCATCTCTAGAGAGATGGTTCAGTGGTTAAGAGCACATGCCGCTCTTGCAGAGGACCTGAGTTCAGTCCCAGTGCTCACATCTGGCGGCTCACAACTGCCATTAACTCCAGGGTTTGGTCCCTACTACCCATTTCAGGAGTTCACAACCACCTATGACTTCAGTTCCATGGGATCTGATGCCCTTTGGCCTCTGTGTGCACATAAATTCATGCAGGCACACATACATACACATAAATAAAAATTAAACACATATTTTAAAATGTTACTGGTTCAATTCATCAAATAAAAAATATTTCCTAATTGTGGTGCCCTTCCTTAATGAGGTCATAATGTGTTGATGAGCATAGCAGAAAGTGTCTTTAACATTTTCCAGTGCTCTATCTGAGATATCTAGGCATCACTGGAAGAACACAGAAGTGCTTGCCATCATCTTATAGCATGAGTGCATCTCATACAGCCAAGCATTTCCCTGGTGACTTGTACAGGACATTTTAGGACAAAGAAATTACCTGTGTTAACAACTGACTGGCAAACTGAGGAGTTTATTCCATTGACTTATTCTTCCAGGTATTAAAAGTGTTACTTGTAAGATCATCTTTTAGAGTGTTTTAAATGTGAGATTACCTTTAAAAATTTGAAACTCTGCAACATTCCCAAAGAATACTATTGCATATCTATGTTTTTCTTTTAAAGTTCAAGAAATATTATTCAATGCACTTTTCGAAAATTCTTATTTATTTTTATTTTATGTAGACATTTGTTTTGCTTTCATATATGTATGTGTACCCTGTGAGTGCCTGGTGACTAGTTCTTGGGAAGCTGAAGCAGAAGGATAACTGTAAATTTGTGGCTAGTCTGGGCTATGTAACAAAAAGAAAAAAAAAGAGGGCCAGCTTAGTGGTGAGGTGCTTGTCTAACACTCAAGAGATACTTAGTTTACCCCCAGGCTACACAGCAAAGTTTGAATGGGAAATTTTAATTTATCACATAATTTCTTATATAAGTTTCTTGTATTTATAGTGTCAGGGTTTCAATTATGTATTGGCCTCTTAGTAAACAGAATTTAACTCCATTTCAGCAGAGATGCTGAATGAACTCAGAAGCTCAGTAGAAGCAAAGGTTGTCACCATTCTCATGTTTCTAAAAGCAAATAAGTATAGTTCAGAGACACAGACATGACCCGTGTGTGTTGTATGTTGCCTGTCATATGATGCCACCCCCAGGACTCAACAAGAAAGCCATCATCAGGTATGAACCTGTGAGCATCCAGGACCTTTGTTTAAAAAAAATAGTAACTCTAGTGTTGTTCTCTGTGTGTGTGATTTTGTCAGTTTCTGGCAGGGCAGAATTGTATAACTTTGGCTGCTGTGCTGGTTAAGTATTGGTTTGTTTTCTCAACATGATACAATCTGGAGTCATCTGAAAAGGGGGATCTCAATTGAAAAATTGTCCAGATCAGATTGGCCTGTGGCATATTTTCTTGATTGATGATTGATGTGGAAGTCCATGGTGGGCGGTGCCACCTCTGGGCAGGTTTTTCTGGGTTGTCTAAGAAAGCAGGCCATGGGGAACAAGCCAGTAGGGAGGTTCCTCTGTGGTCTCTTCTCTGGCTCCTGCCCTGGCTTCCCTCAGTGATAAATGAACTGAGATCCATGAGGGAAATAAACACTCACCTCCCTAAGTTGTTTTTGGTTGTGGCGTTCATGGCAAAAATAGAAAGCAGAGTAGGAGAGCTGGAGTATGTTATTTCTTTGCTTGCATTTCAAGAAGACCCACTCAGCTTTCTTAAAATATCCAGTTTGTGTGAGTATGTAAGTGCATCTTTGAGGGCCTGAAGAGAGAGGGCATTGACCCTCTGGAGCTGGAGTTACAGGCAGTTGTGAGCCACCTGCTGTAGGTGCTAGGAACAGCTTTCTGTTTGTTTTGACTGCTTCAGCACCAGAGAAGGAGAAAAAAAACAAAAACCACCTGGAATGTCTGGCATATCATTTTGAGCATATACAACTAGAGAAGAGTTAAGTATGATGTGATTACCTATTAACCAAATGAACAGGTTTGAACTTGTCAACACCCTGTTCTGATAGAAAAACAAGCCCATAGGGTAGCCCTCATCCAGGGGAACACTGACACTTTTGATTGAGTGCATCAAAATGTGTGAAAATATCTCAACTAGATTACTATGATATTATGTGAGGGCATAGTATTTTAAAGCTCTATTTTTGCAAGTGGCTTTTTCTGTGTTTATTTGTTTGAGACAGCGTCTCACTATATAGGTCTGGGTGTTCTGGAACTTAGCAGGTAGACCAGGCTGGCCTCAAACTCACAAAGATCTGCCTGCTTCTGTGTCCTGGGTGCTGGGATTAAAGGTGTACACCAGCACACCCAGCACAAATTCTGATTCTCTTTTCTTGGCGATTGTGAGCATGGGGGTGGAGGTGGGGGGTAATCGATTGCCACAATCAAGCTAATCAACATGTCTATCATGGCTACATTTTGTTTCTTCCTGGGAATATCTAGTCTCTGGGGAGGGGGTTTCTTAATGGCTCAGTGGTAGGGCCTTTGTAGCATGTGAGGCTGAGTTCATTTCCCAGCCTCTAAAACAAACAAACAAGCAAGCAAATCTCTCTTAACAAACTCAAGAATCAATATAGTAATATGTTTGTCTGTCTGTCTGTTTGAGACAGGGTCAAAGCTGACCTAGATCTGTGGACATTCTTGCCTTCATGCCTCCAGTGCTAAGATTATAAACAAGCCACAGGTCAGGCCACAGTGCAGTAGATTAATTACAGTCACCGTGTTGTGAGAATCCTCCAGAATTCTTCCTTCCTGCATAACTGAAATTGTTTTCTTTTTACTAGGAGTGTAACTATACATGCAAAGAGAATTTAGAATCACTGTTTTGGGGACTGATTCATCAATGCAAACACCAAAGAAAAATTTAAGGGCTCTGAGGGTTGGGCACCTTTAATTCACCTGATTCACTTCAGTGCTTCAGCTTGATTGTTCCACATGCCTGCGTCTTATCCCGCTCATCTCTGATAAAGGAGAGGGTGGCATCCGGGGAACACCGATCCACAGTAGGCATATTGTGCCTGTCTGAGAAGGTTCGGGGTCAGCAGAAGGCTATGCCACTGTGAAAGCAGCAGCTGAATCCCTGCTGAGTCCGGGATCACTGGGCGATCATCTCTGCATTAGGACATTTCTAACAGGATTAGTGGAGATTAAGTGTAATAGTCACCTACACCCTGCAGGGTTCCGGGGGAATCTGACTCTGACCTCTGCTGTACTCCTGGGTGTTTGAGCTACTGTGTCTGTCAGTGAGACCCTTGGGAAACTGATGTCTCTCTCAAGTCTAGGGTATTTCATCTGTAGTGCTCAGTGGTACTTAGCTTGCCAGCAAGCATTGGCTCTCACTAAGTAGGTCACACTTCTTTTTCATTTTTTTTTCTTCAGGAAGTTTTGAAGTCAATATATAGATTGGACTCTTGCTGGCCTTCCTCACTTTTGAAGGCTCTTGGGTACAAGAGACATGGCAAGGAATGACAGTCATTTGAAAAATCCTGCAAACCAAACAACTAGTGAATTCCAAAGTCATTTCAGCAACTAATAAATAGCAAAAGAGACATGGTGTGTAGTCCATTTAAACTATTACATTACATCTTCAAATATTCAATGTTCAATGACTTCTTCTGGGTGACCTTTTTCCTAAGCCACCTTGTTGATACAAGTGTGTGTGTGTGTGTGTGTGTGTGTGTGTGTGTGTGTGTGTGTGTGGTGCTGACCCATACCCTAGTGCTCGCTCTCTCTCTCTCTCTCTCTCTCTCTCTCTCTCTCTCTCTCTCTCTCTCTCAAGCCATCTTGACCTCTTATTCTTTCATTTCTGTCTCCACTTCTCAGCTGTTACCATTTTCATGTGGCTTCCATGAATTCTTGTTGGTTTGCTCCAAGCAAAATGGACCTTATTTTCTTCAGACATTCCAAGTCCATCTGACACAATTCCTATAAGACGTGGAACCTGAGCACCTTGAACAGCCACCATCCAACAGGCATGCCTAGTGTGACCCTGCACGTGCTTCCTAAAGGCTGGTCAAGCGAGTTAACTGAAGACTAGGAGTGGGTCCTGGAGGGAAGCATGCTCTTACTGGTTTTTACACTTGGGGACCATATGTCAGCTTAAATTAAATCTTCCCTGGGAAGAATTTTCCCTAGAGAAACAATTTATGTGAACAGTAGGAGCCAGCAATTTATGCTAAATCAGAAGTGCCCAGTTCGCTGCCGACCAGGGTCAAGGCATTTCAAAATAATTGAGGAAACCTGATGACTCACCTCACTACTTCCTGTCAAAGCTGCTTCACCTGGGAAAACCATTTAGTCAGCACTGCAATAGTTTTGTGCACAGGAAAGCCTGGTGTGAGTCAGTAGGTCAGACACTGTAGCTGTGTTTGCAGTGGGCTTACAAGTAATCCTAGGTTTCATGTTGGGATTCTATGTTAGCATTCACTGTATGTTTTCCTGACTCTCCAAGCCAAAACATGACTATTCTACAATTCATTTTGTCCCATGTTGCCTCTCAGCCATCACACATCTAGAATTTTAAAAGTAGGCTGGCACCTCAATGGTTAAGTGTATAGGCAGTTTACAACCTTCTGTAATTCCAGTCCCAGAGGGGGCAATGTCCTCTTCTGGACTCTGAGGGCACTGCATACACACACTGCATATAACATATATGCAGGAAAAAATGTCCATACACATAAAATAAAAATCTTGTTTTAAAAAACATAGACATTGGATGGATGGCTTGAAGCCCGTATACAAAAGCTACGGGTGTAACTCAGGGCCCTGGGCTTTGCCGTTAGCACTACAAAATAATCAAAATGGGTGAAGCAGAAATCTGCAGAGGCGCTAGGCACTTGGCCAAGGCGACTCACAGTAGGTGTCAATTGGGAGGGTTTTAGGAGTTGTGGAAATCCAGTTGAAAAGTATCAAAGTGAAGTCAACCTTCTTAAGGACACGTGGGAATCCTATCAGAAGAGGATTTGAGACCAGGTCTCCAGGATTCCATCTTCAGACAAGTTGGGGCTTGGAGGCTTGTTGATGTAATCTCCATTTTAGACCTCTGGAAACCAAAGCAGGAGGTGGCTGGTTGCAAGGCGAGTCTCCAAGGGAAAAAACTGGTAGGGGCCAGATTCCCGCCCTCCTTATCTGTCACCAGCCTGGTGATCCTCCCATTGTGTTGTTCTGTTTTATACATACAGCGAAATTAAGACTTGCGATTACAGGCTGGTTGTGCTGCATTTTGGCTCGTTGACCTTTCTGTGCTAGGACGGCTGCTAGTAGCATTCCATTGGCTGAAGGTCAAGAATTAGCAGGGAAGTGCATGAACAGCTCCTTCAGCAATCTCGCATCCAGTGTTTCATAAAGGTGCACTTGCGCGTGAACAGCCAACATCTGTTACAAAATATCGTGGTTGCAAAAGTGGGAACAAATATTAAGGAAATGCATTCATCATAAAATTAATAAATTCTGAGACTTATTTTAATCTTAACTAGGAAAAGAAGATGGTTGATAAATGTGGTTAATAAGTAATATATACAAACCAGGAAAGCAGCTTAGTAAGGCAATAAAGTCCATTGGAAATTTGCTTTCTACCCAAAGTTGCAGAGTTTGCAAAGGGAGTTAGCTCCAAGAGCTAAAACAATGTGTTCACTGAATAATGATTCTTTTTAACATAAGCAAGTGACAGAGTCATTATTCTTGTGATCCAGAATTACTGTGCCAACGGCCTTATTTAGGGCTTTGGCTCCACATGACGACCTATTGTGATTAGGAACATGTATCTGTTATGAATGTGCCATTGGTAGGGGTTGGCTGCCATGGAAACCCCAAAGGTGCTATAGGCTCTAGTGATAGCCTAGGGACAGCTTAGCCTACTAGTTTCATCAAGACTTAATAATTTTGATACTTTAGTTTCTTAGATCCAAATACATCCCATGCCGAGTCAAAAACAGACCACATATGTGATAATAGCTTCCAAAATTATAATAGAGCTGAAGATTCCTACTGTCCACTGACCATATAGCTCAGTGCACCACACAGTGTAGTGACACTGGCAGACACAAGCCTGCTGCTCTGCCAGCCATGGAAATGTATAGCAGAACGGGAAGAGCTCCATGGCAGGGCGCTTACCTAGCCTGTGAGAGACCATTCCCAACATGTAACATGCATGATTCCAGACTGAATCATAATAATGATGACCATGGTACTTTCTTATATTATTTAATGTACTGTATTTGTATTGCTATTTGAATATATGCCTCCTCGTTAAGAACGTTTAGTCCCACAACCATATTATGCCCAAAGCAGTTTCATTTCTCTCCCCATTACCATTTCTCCTGATTACATCATTTTATTTTGTGTCTGATTTGATCTCCTGTTGTTTTGTCTATTATAATCCTGCGAAGATATTTTCTATATCATATATATTTCATATAATATATATGCATACACACACACACACACACACACACACACACACACACATATATGTATACACTTGTATACTATGTAGCTTAGGTGTTAGTGGCCTATACCATCTAGGTGAGTACATTCTATAATAGTCAAATACTGATTATATGCATAGCAATGGACTTCTTACAATGCATTCTTATGAGACATAGGACTGTATCTTTATCTACAAAGGCTTCATACCTCAAAGTTCAAATTATTTTTAAGTAGTTGGAGATGGCAGCACACACCTGTTATCTCAAAATGCAGGAGGCTGAAGCAGAAGGATTGCTGTGAATTTGAGACCATCTTGGGCTGGGCTGTGTGAAATGAGTTCCAGGCCTACCTGGGAAAAACCAAAAAGCCAGTTCTTCTCTTCCTCAGTCACAGCAATGGTAGCTTTTTAAATATGTGGGAATCCTAGTTCATCCTTCCTACTGGGGCCAGAAGCCTCCATACTCAGCCTAGCCTGGCCCTAAAGACCCAGCTCTGAGAGCAGCTGGCCCAGGTGTTGACAGGTAGAGTCAGACTGTTCACAATGACAGTGGAGCGCCTTCCATTTTCTTTTCTCTTCATAGCCCCTCTTTAAAATTCTCTTCCTTGAGTCCAAGAGATGACTCAGTGGGTAAAGGTGCTTGCTGCTAAGCCCAATGACCTGGATCCTATCCCTGGGACCCTCATGGTGGAAGGAGAGACCTAATTCTAGCAAGGTGCTGTCACCTCCACATGTATGTATGTATGTATGTATGTATGTATGTATGTATGTACATGCACACAAATAAAAAGTAAATGCAAGAATACTTTCTTATTTGGGTTGTATTTATTAATTTAAAATTTTTAATTTATACGACATGCAGCTTTTTCTCTGTATTTAGAGTAGTGGAGGGTCCCACATACACACACTATTCTTTTTTTAATCATATCAACCCAAATCCCTATTACTTTAAATTTTGGCTCTGTTAGAAAACAAATGTCCATGATTCCATTATTGTTTCACCCCACACTGTGTGTAGGAGGCAGGTATTGTTGCTAGAGGGTGTGGTGATGGTGTAGCCAGACTGTGATGTCTACAGTACTTTGCAACTGATGGGTGCTAGAATACACAAGCCGACCATTGTGCTTAGGACCATCTGTCTTTATTTACATTGGCCTGAGCTGGTGAATGATAAAGGAAAATTAATGATCCGAAGATGATTAGTCCTTATTTGCTCTCCAATGGGGAATTTGCTGAGGCACCACACTGCAGTGTTCCTTCTGTCCTCACCAGTAGATGGGGAAAGCCCCACGAAGAAGCCCTAGGTTTCATCAGCGATCTCCTCAGAACTCTGTCAGGAGCAAGTACAAATTCTAATCAAAGAGAACAAAAAGGGCTGTCTTGACTAATATACCTGGGAAATCTAAGGTGTTCCCAGCTGTGGGAATGGTTGACTGTTGCTGGAGGTTCTTGTCCTGCCTATTCCCACAGCCGTCTCAGCCCCAAATGAACACACAAAGACACTATATTAATTTTAAACTGCTGGCCAATGGTAGGGCTTCTTACTGGCTAACTCTCTCTTAATTATTTACCCAAACTACTAATCTATGTATTTCTACATGGCCTTATCTTACCAGAGAACACCGGTGCATTCTATCTTCCCCATAACTACATGGTGTCCCCGTCTCTGCCTACCTTTCCCAGAATTCTCCTAGTCCTGCCTATACTTCCTGCCTGACCAATCAGTGTTTTCTACAGAAGAGCATCCCCTATCAATTGACTCTTGAGGGTCAAGTCATTGCTTCTTCTTGGCTCTGCTGTCTTCTGTGAGGGCAGCATTTGCAGGAAGCATGTTCCCACCCTCTGCCACTATGTGCCATCTCCCAGTTCTAACCCCCATCATCATCACAGCTAACAGATCCTGTAAAATGAAGAACTTGTTGTCAGTTACACCAGAAAAATCTTTGGGCTTGTGGATCATTAGCCTGGTTTGGGTTACATGTCTGTGGATAGGAAGTGAGTATATTCTGACCCCTGGTCACAGTGGGGAGTTCAGCAACTGGGCATTGATTGAGTCCAAAAAGAACCATACAATCAGAGCCTGGGAGAAATGGTTTCCCAGATAGAAAGCAATGTACTACAATTACAAGAAATCTGCATAGACTCCTGGGCTAGCAAGACTAAGCAGGTGTCTACTATGATGAGAGGGTGAGATTTAAAGGGGTTTATCCAAATTTGGATTTGATCCTTTATAAAAAGCCTTTCCTTCAAACATACTGAAAACTCTTTCTTTTTCTTTTTTTTCTTTTTCTTTTCTTTTTTTTTTCTGGGGGTGTTGCAGGTTTCCCTGTGTAGCCCTGACTGTCCTAGATCTTACTCTGTAGACCTGTAGACCAGGCAGGTCTCCAACTCACAGAGATCCTCCTGCATCTGCCTCCAGAGTGCTAGACACTGAAAATTCTTATTGCTTTCCTGGGGATGGGGGGTTGGGGGGATGTTATACCATGCATGGATGCCCCTGGGAAGGGGAAATAGATAAGATATGCTTAGCAAATTGGGAGGGGGAGGAGAAGGAGGGGTGAAGAGAAGGGGGAGGAGAGCATAAGAGAATGGTTAGTTGAGTTGTGGGAGGGACAGAGAGAGCACACAAGGAAATCTTGATAGAGGGAGCCATTATGGAGTTAGGGAGAAATCTGGTGCCAGGGTAACTCCCAGGAATCCACAAGGATGACCCCAAATAAGACTCCCAGAAATAGTGGAGAGGGTGCCAGAACTACCCTTCCCCTGTAGTCAGATTGGTGACTTCCCTAATTGTCATCATAGAACCTTCATCCAGTAACTGATGGAAGCAGATGCAGAGACCCACAGCTGAGCACTGGACCAAGTTCCCAAAGTCCAGTTGAAGAGAGAGAGGAGGGATTATATGAGCAAAGGGGTCAAGATCATGAGACAGCTGATCTGAGCTAGTGGGAGCTCACTGACTCTGGACTGATAGATGAGGAACCTGCATAGGACAGAACTATTCCTCCTGAATGTGGGTGACAGTTGTATGGCATGGACAGTCTGTGAGGCCACTGGCAGTGGGACCAGAATCTATCCCTAGTGCATGAACTGACTTTTTGGAGCCCATTCCCTATGGTGGGATACCTTGCTCAGCCTCAATACAAGGGGAAGGGGCTTGGTCCTGCCTCAACTTGATATGCCAGACTTTGTTAACTCCTCGTGGGAGGACTTACCCTTACTGAGGAGTGGATGGGGGTCTGGGGGATTGAAGATGCAGGGGAGAGCAGGAGGAGGGCAGGGGAAATGTAGCTGGTATATAAAATGAAAAAAATCTTTTAAATAAATACTTTAAAAAAAAAAGATGTCATACACATTTGGATTGTTGAGGTTGCCATGATACTAAAGATCATTCTGGCATTTAACCGAGGAGGGATATGGTGTAGTCCTGGTTACATTACTGACAATTCTCAGACAATAAACTCTTTTCTCCAGCCCATGTGCCCCTTTACCTAACAAGAATGTCTGTTTTGGGTGCTGGAGAGGTGGCTTAGTTAGCAAAATACTTGTCACAAAAGCCTGAGGTCCTGAGTTTCGTATCTGGTGTGGCAGCACATGCCTGTAATCCCAGAACTTGGAAGGCACAGACAAGAGTAGGGTTGCTTGCAGGGGGCGAAAAGGCCTCATGCAGGCTGATAAGCTCTGGAGAAGCCAAGAAAGTTTAAGACCCAGCTTTCCTCTTCAATGGAGTGAGGCATAATTGATCTTCCTGAAATGCCAGGAATGGTGAGGTTTACAACCTCATGACCCTCTGCTGTCCATGAAGACAGGCTCTGCCCATATCTACCAGAATTTATGTTTTTTACTTATCCCAGACCCTTTGTCTCTAAATCTTAAGCATTGCTTTTAGACCATAAAACCCAGTCATATGTGTGATGTCACTTGTGCCTTACAACAGCCTAAGTGACTTCCATGTTGTCCTAGGACCAGGCCAATCCTGACACCCACCCAGTCAAGCTCCCTAGACCCTAGATCTTGGGCACTATCTCTGAGTCCCCATTCTTGTGAGAGAAGCCAGATATACTTTGTAAGGAATCTCAATGTAAATATGTCTTATAATGTTGTACACTCGGAACTGAATTGATTGTTATCTGAATACTTTTTTAAAAAATTGTGCTGTGTTCAAATATGGCTAAAGAAAAATGATCTGGGCCAGACGCTTGAAGTCCTGGTCCATGCTGGTTACAATAAAATTGGGCTGAACAGTTTCATTCCTACCTCGCCCAGATGGTTTTTCCCTGCCTGCACAGTCACTGGCTTGCTGGCAGCCAGTCTAGTCAACCAGCAAGTTCCTGGTTCCTCAAGAGGCCCTGTCTCAAACATTAAAGGAGAGAACAATTGAGGAAGACATCTTATTTGAGCCTCTGTTCCCACTTCTGTTTTAGACTTCATGACATTTAATGCAAAATAACAAATTTTACATCTCTTTTTCAAGTACTATCAAGAATTCCAGGAAATCTTAATATTAGTCATCAGAACAATGCAGTGAAATGAAAAAAAAAAGGATTTGTGAAAATAAAGGAACAATTCATACCTGTAGGAAGTGCATACCTTTAATCTCAGAATTTTGGGTTGGAAAGGCAGTGTCTCAAAACCCAAACCAAACACAAACAGCAAAACAAAAACTAAAAAAGAGAAAAGTAGATATGTGAAAATATGGCTACTTCTATATTTAGTACCAAGAAATAAAACCAAAATCTATGTAGTAAGTTCCTCTTGGGCTGGGGAAATGGCTCAGCACTTCAGAGAACTTACTGCTCTTCCAGAGACCAGTGTTGGATTCCCAGCACCCACATGACAGTTCACAACTGTAACTTCTGTTCCAGGGGATCTGGTGCCCTCTCTGGCCTCCACAGGCACTGCATGCATATGACACACACATACACAAGCAGGCAAAACACTAACACACACACACACACACACACACACACACACACACACATATAAAATAATAAATAAAAATAAATCTTCTTAAAG
Organism: Cricetulus griseus; assembly: GCF_003668045.3. NCBI lineage: Eukaryota > Metazoa > Chordata > Mammalia > Rodentia > Cricetidae > Cricetulus > Cricetulus griseus. The sequence continues at coordinate 266,366,375 of NC_048595.1, read as the reverse complement.
TGACTGTTAATGTAAACTTTTGAGTGTTTCAGACATCTCCACTGTCTTAATGAAAAATCTTGAGCCTAATTCCACCAGGCCTTGTCTGTACACTTAGCGATATACCTAGTTTGCTCCTTTGGTAAGGACATGCCACAAACCAAAACTTTTGTTGCTCTCTGCCCAGGGTGGATTGACCACACAGGCCTGACCATGGGAAGTCTTAGGTGATGCTTTCTGCTTCTCAGGGGCCTGAAATGACCTCATTTAAAAAGGTTTGTTCTTTGCTTGTTTGTACTTGTGAAAAACTGGGAGTACGAGATCATCTCTCTCTTCCACATAGAAGTCAAGCCATTAGCTCTGAGGGACAAGCTTAAAATGATTTCTCAAGTCTTCCACTCTCTTTAGGAGAGAGATAGGAGAAGTGTTGCCTTGTAACACAGGTGCAAATCTTGCTATTGTGCTAGTGATGCCCCTGCATGAAGGAAACATGAGAGAAAGTGTCCTGTCTACACTGCCTCCTGAAGAAGAAACTGGAGGCTCACAACACTGGAAATCTTGCGACAGTGGAGAAGTTGAGGTAGGGTTTTAACCCATTTCCTCAAGCAAAAGTCACCTGTGAAGCTGGAGAGGTGGCTCAGCAGCACCTGCTGCTGTTACAGAGAATGTAACTTCAGCTCCCAGTACCCAGGGCAGGCAGCTCACAGTAGCCTGTAACTCCAGCTCCAGGGGATCTGACACCCTTTTCTGGCCTCCATGAGCCCTGCGTGCACAAGGTGCACAGACACCTGGGCAAGCAAGCAGACATAAAATAATAACCTCTTGAGAGTGGGGTGTGGTAGCATCCTTTAATCCTAGTACTCAGGAGGCAGAGGCAGGTGGATCTCTATGAGTTTGGAGCCAGTCTGGTCTACATGGTGAGTTCCAGGATAACCAAGGCTACACAGTCTGGAAAAGCAAACAAATAAACAAAAAGTCACCCAAACTCTATAGACTTCTTGACAGATATTCACCAACCTACATGACTTTGAAATAGAAAGGGGATTTGTAATCTCCTCCTCTCTGATAGAAGCAACTTCCGGGATGGAAACTTTACCAATTGTTACCAACTTGTTAACTTCGATATCAAAGTAAATGCATTCCAGTGGTGGGAATTTGAAGGAACCCTGGTCTTCTTATGACTCAGTCATGTTGTCATTAGTATAAAGTCAAAACTGACAGAAGAATGTCAAAAACTGTCTTATAATTTCAAGTCATATTAAATAGTCAAGTTTCTCTTTAAGGTATATATTTGTACATTTGAGATGTATTTAATTGATTTCAGCAATCGACTTTCATGATCACATGAAATAATGGATGATAGAATTACATGTAGTGAATGCTTTTTTTTTTTTTTTTGAGTCTGTTTTAGAAAAGTATTCCCCGGGGCTGCTTCTCAACCATCAAAGCTGGGAAGTGGGTGAGGAGTCAATGGAAAGCCCTAAATCTTTCTCCTTAGCTGGTGCAATTTGACTGTCCTCTTTCATGCCTGCTGCTGTCTGTACCTGTAGTGTGGCTTCTCACTCCCTGCAGAATTCCTTACATCCCTGTCCTTGGAATTCGTTCCCTGAGCTTGATCCAGGCAGCCTACTCCTCAGCCTCAGTGCCTAGACCCAGCACACAGGCTTCCTGGGGGCCCAGGAAAGACAACACAGTGCCCACCTGGAAGACCTCTATGGATTTTACTTCATTTGTCCCCTCTGTGGACTCCTCCCTCTCACAATCCTGTTCTTCCTCCCTCAGTTTTCAGAATTCGGGCAGGAAATTAGCATTGTCCTTGATGTCCTTAAACTTGGTGCCTAGTAAGCAAACTCTCCCAAGAATGGTCCCTAGCCAGAAGTCCATACACATAGCATACAGAGAGAGAGAGAGAGAGAGAGAGAGAGAGAGAGAGAGAGAGAGATTTTCTGTCCTTTCTTCCCTTCGGGCATTGAGTATTCTCAGAGTGCGCATGCTCACTTTGTTTTCAGCAGGAGAGAAACGGACAAGGCTGAGGGATGGGGACAGGATGGGGGATGACACACGGGTTGTAACTTTTACTGTGACATGCTCCTCATCAGTCTGGATTCAGGTTTCCAGCTTTATGTGATCTATGCCTGAGGTGAAAGGTGGGGGTTGAAAGCTGCCCGACTGGTTCTGTTGTGTTGTGGTATGTGGGCCACAGATTTCTCTGATAAGCTGTCTTCAGAGCTGTTCCCATTGTCCCTGAATGTGAGGACTTCAACTCAAATTCTGAAAAGGAAGAAAGTTGTAGATATTTGAGTAAATGAATACATGATTTATTGATTAATACAAGCTATGAATGAAATGAATAAACAATTCATTGATTAATAAAAGCAAAAGACCAAACGGCCCTGAAAGTCCTTCAACACAGACTTACTAAACAAATTAGGGTTTTCATTAGACATTTATGGGTTTATTGACATAGATGACACTTGTAACACACTGTTGATAAATTTATAAACAAACCATCTATAGCCTAGTCATCTGTGCGTGTGTGTGTGTGTGTGTGTGTGTGTGTGTGTGTGTGTGTGTGTGTATGTGTCCCTTCAGCATAGCTGGGCACATATACATAGACACTAAAACCATGCAGATGAGCAGTGGTTATCTCTAGGAGCAATCTTTAGGAACCTCACTATAAATGCTCAATTACACCTTATTTCTGGGTTTTTTTTTTCCTCTTTCTTTGTGGGCTGGGGGCTGAGCCTCACATGAGGTGGGTAAGCACCCCACCACTAAGTCCTACCCTAATTTCTTTCGAATTTCTCTGTTTCTTGAATTATTTTGTATCGGCCGTGTTTTACTTTGCTCAACAGAGAAGAGAAGAAATAATAAAGTTTACATTTTTAAATAAATTTTTTAAATTAAGTGTTAAAGAGCAATTGTTAAAAAGCCTGGAAGTCACATGGTAGCAGAGATGCAGAGAGGAAGAGTATGGCCACCAAGCCGCTAAGGTCTACTTTCCCTTCAACCTACACAGCCTCAACAGCAGTTTCCAACTATTTTTCTAAATTTCTAACTATCACAATGACAGGAAGAGCCACAGAACCTACTTGGGTTTATAACTGTGGGTTCAATAGACATTTATCGTGTGTTTATAATAAACATTGTACCATGGGAAAACAAAGAGATGTAAGAACTAACATTAGCCTCGTAAATGTTAAAAAGATGAGAGGGTCACAGTGGAAGCATTCCGGGATGCAGCTCAGCGATACAGCACTTGCCTTTCATGGACAACACTCTGGTTCAATCCATAGCACTGAAAACAAACAGAATTATAGAGATGTCTTGTAACTACTTTGCTATTGTTTTGAAACAGGGTTTCATAGCCTGAAATGGCTCAGAACTCATGATGTAGCTAAAGATGACCTTGAACTCCTGATCCTCCTGCCTCCACTCCCCAGTACTGACATTACAAGTATATGCTACTGTGTCAGGCTTTAAACTAGTAACTCGGTAGACAGCCTCTAACGAGTTCAGTTCTGACTTGTCTAGAATCTCAAGGCAGGAAGAAATTGTCATAGCAGCAAACACAAGTGTTTTGCAGCTTTTGTTTCTTTCTGGGCAGGAGGCTAAAAAATCTGTAAGGTCACTCACTGGTCTAAACTCTTGCCTCTGACTTATGCTTCAGAGTCTCCCTCCCTAGTCTAGCCATTGAGACCCATGCAGAAGGAATGGCCCTCATGGAAGTCTTCCAGCTGGCTCTGAAGTGCAGACCTATACTATATTTCATTATAATCTTAGTTATTGGTGAAGATGGCTCTGTTTAGCATAGTCTTAGAGTAAAGAAGCATGTAATTAATTCATTAGGCAAAATCTTTACTCAGAATTAGGAATGTGGCTCAGTTGGTAGAGTGCCTGTGTAGCACTCGGGGGGGGGGGGTTGATTTGATTCCCAGAGCCACATACATGGGCAGGGTGGCACAGCCCTGTAATCTCAGCACTTGAAGTGGAGGCAGAAGGCTCCAAAGGCCAAAGTCATCTGCAGCTGTGCATCAAATAGAGTCCAGGCTGGGATACATGACACCCTGTATTTAATCCCAGCACTCAGGAGTCAGAGGCAGGAGGATCTCTGTGAGTTCAAGGCCAGACTGGTCTACACAGTGTGCTCCATAGAAAGACTGTCTCAACCTTGCTCTTTGCCCACCCCAACTCAGAAAAAAAAAAAAAGGTTCATGTTTTTAGTGAAGTTACATTTTAGCAAACTTCCACTTTCAGGTATACTTACGGGTAAAGTCTTCTTTGCCGAAATACCAAATACCAGAGAGGTTAGGATGAGGATACAGGGGAAGAGGGTCATGGAATGTGCAAGAGGAGAGGTCTCTGATGAGGTGTCTCCACTCACTAGGGGGGCCTCCTGATGAGTGAGTCTTTGTTGGAATAGCAAATGAAAACCATCTGGGGAAACTGAGGTAGGCACTCCACACCAAAGAGAACAAGTGATCAACACTGGGGGCCAGGTGTCTTAGTTAGGCTTAATATTGCTGTGATGAAGCATCATGACCAAGAGCATCTTGAGAAGGAAAGGGTCTACTCCACTTTCACTTCCAGGTATGATCCATCACTGAGAGAAGTCAGGGCTGGGACTAAAACAAGATGGGGACCTGCAGGCAGAAGCTGATACAGAGGCCATGGAGGGTGCAGCTTACTGGCTTGCCCCTCATGGCTTCTTCGTGAAGCTTCCTTGTAGAACCCAGGACCACCATCTCAGCGATGGCACCACCCACAATGGGCTGGACCCTCCCCATCAACCACTAATTAAGAAAATGCCCTACAGGCTGGTCTACAGCCCAGTTTTATAGAGGTATTTTCTCAATTGAGGTTCTCTCCTCTCAGATGACTCCAGCTTGTGTGAAGTCAACATAAAACAAGCAGTATAGCAGGGAAGGTGAATAGAAGAGATTATTCCAGACTCATGATGCTAGGAGGTAACAGTAACAGTAACAGCGAGAGATGAGTCTATGTGAGCCCAACACTGCAGGGAGCGCCAGACCAAGCTAGCATTGTCAGGAAGAGGTGGAAGTATAGAGAAATGAGTGGTGAGTGTGTGTGTGTGTGTGTGTGTGTCTCTCTCTGTGTGTGTGTGTGTGTGTGTGTGTGTGTGTGTGTGTGTGTGTGTGTGCCTGCGCATGTGTGGATGCGGGTACCCACATGCCAAGGCGCACAGGTGGAGGTCAGAGGACAACTTCAGGTGTCAGTCCTTACCTTCCACCTTGTTTGGAACAGGGTTTCTTTCTTTTTTTTTTTTTTTTTTTTTTTTGGTTTTTCGAGACAGGGTTTCTCTGTGTAGCTTTGGAGCCCATCCTGGCACTCGCTCTGGAGACCAGGCTGGCCTCAAACTCACAGAGATCCGCCTGCCTCTGCCTCCCGAGTGCTGGGATTAAAGGCGTGCACTACCAACGCCCGGCCTGGAACAGGGTTTCTCTTGACTGTTGTGGTGTATACCAGCGTAGCTTGCTGGCAAGCAGCTAGAGATTCCTCTGTGTCCCTCCCATTCTCTGGTAGGGGCACACTGGAGGGATTACAGATGCATGAGCTATTATGTCTGCTTTTTACATGGGTTCTGGGAATCTGAACTCAGATTGTCTGGCTTGTGGGGCAAGTGCATTACACACTGAGCCATCTCCCCAGCCCTCCTTCATCATTTGTTAGCAGTCTGTGGGGTGGTGGAAACTACATTTTTACATGTGATGAGGCCTATCTGTGGACGTGTTCTTTAGGAGTATGGGTCCACAGTGTTTTTAGGACCACTGAGGCTGACCTGGGAGAGTAAGGTCTCTAAGGAAGAAAAACAGAAGGCTATGCATAGAATGCCATTTTGTCCTTACTCCACATACGACTCAGTGTCTTGTCCTGTTGATGCCTGGGCCAAGATCATCTTACCCAAATTTAGACTCTAGCCTGGATTCTACTACCCCCAACTCCATGCTCTGGGCCTTGATGTAAGCTTCTGATCATCCTAATGTCTCACAGTTGGTGCCTTCCTGCTGCAGCCTGTATACTTTCTCCCTTTATAACCCCACAACTGAGCTAGAATTTAGTGTTTACATGAGTAAGCACTTACAAAATCCATTTTGTTTATTTTAAAACATGCTTTATTAGACTACATTAGTGACACACAACAATGAATCTCATTACATGTTCATGCAAGTATGCTTTTATCATAGTCACCCCCTCTTAATCTCTTGTCCTTCTTACCCCCTGATTCTCTTCTCTGAATCGTCTTTCTACTATTATGTCTTTCATGTGTGTGAGACCCACTGAGTTTAATTAGGGCTGCTTACAGAACCGCGGATGAGCGGTTAGGAGTCAAAGCAGCTTAACAGTGGCTATGCCACTGAAGAAAATGTTTTTTCATCCATCAACTGCCTACAGATCCTCAGTGGTGGGTGGAGCCTCCTGAGCTCTCCCCACACCAGAGTATCAACAGCTCCAATCTTGTGTAGGGCATTTGCACAAAATCACAGCTACTAAGAGTTCAAGAGTGTGATGGTCCTACCATGCCCAGAAGACAGTGTTCTATATCACTGCATCCCATTCTCCAGCTCTTACGTTCTTTTGTTCCCTCTACTGCAATGCTCTCCAAGCCTTGAAATGACTGATGTGTATGTCCTATGTAATGCTGAGCATTCCACAGTCACTTGCTCTCAATACTTTGACCAGTTATGAGCCTCTTCGGTAGATGACACCTTCTGCAGGAAGCGTCTCAGATTGAAACTGACCACAGGGTGAGAACACATGTTTAGAAGGCCATTTGACAGGGATAGCATGCCTATTTAGCAGTACAGCAGCAACAGCTTGCCCATTAGGCTTACATCTTCTCCAGTTTTACTGTACCAGACACAAATTTCCTCCTCTGGATGGAATCAGAAAGTAGTTGGTTAACCCCAATAGTCACGTGACTATTGGCCCAGCAGGAGCACCTTTCATGGAAGGTCAGTAATGGAGCACTTAGGGTCTGTAGAGTAGAATATTGAGTTTTCCTCCCAGCAGCCTGTCTAGACAACACCTTCCAGTACCTTGAATAGCCATCACGGAAGAAGTTTCCAGATCAGTTCCAGTTTGCCCCTTCTCCCATCATCCTTTTTCTCCTCTCTATTTCTTTGTTGTAGTGTTATAGTGTAGCAGTCTTCTATTAGTGTTCACTTAGATTCATTTCCCTCTTGCAGAACTCTTAAAAATTTTAAATGGCACTTAGGAAAGAGAGAGAGAGAGAGAGAGAGAGAGAGAGAGAGAGAGAGAGTGCTGGTGGTGGTGGTGATATGGCACAGCAGGAGTATGGAGGTCAGAGGACAATTTACAGAAGTCAGTTCTCTCCTACCATATAGTTTTCAGATACTAAACTCAGGACATTAGGCTTGGTAGCCAGGGCCTTTGCCCACTGCCACCTTGCCTGCCCCAGCATGGTTTCTGTACATCCTGTATCAGCTGGTGTCCTCATCAATAAGGTTCTCTCCATCTACTTCCAACTGTGATCTTTTGTTTTGTTTTGTTTTTACAATAGTGTTTTATAGGCCAGGATGACCTCAAACTCACGGTGTAGCCAAGGATAACATTAAACTCCCGAGCCTCCTGCTTCAACCTCTGTGGCACTGAGATTATAGGCATATGCCACCACATCTTATTTTACAACATGTCCCCATATTTACTGGGGACTGAACCTGGGCTCTCATGCATGCTAGGCAAAAACTCCAGCACTGAACTATACCCAGTCCCAATAACTATTCCTTTTTTCTTGCTCTTCTGACCCCCTTCCCCAATCCACTTTTTTTCTTTCCTTATTAAAAATACATTAAATTTTGTCTGGGAACCATTGGCAAATACAACTCAGTAGATGGGTCAAGAATTATAGATTTTATGGGCTTGAGAGATGACTCAGAGGATAAGAGCACCGGCTGCTCTTCCAGAGGTCCTGAGTTCAATTCCCAGCAACCACATGGTGGCTCACAACCATCTGTTATGAGATCTGGTGCCCTCTTCTGGTGTGCAGATATACATAGAAGCAGAATGTTGTATACATAATAAATAAAATCTTTAAAAAACAGAGTTATAGACTTTTTATATCAAGAATAAAATGCACACTCTGTTTTTTTCTTCTGCCTCTGACTTGGACCATTCTCAAATGCTTTCATTTACTCCTCACCATAGTGTTTACTGTGGGGATGGTGGAAGATAGTTCCTACCCTTACAGTTTCTCTTCCTAGTGCTGGGACTAAAGAAGCCTCTAGATAAAGATGTGATAATACTATCAACAAGATGTCTGGGGAGCCTGGACTTTAGACTGGAGCCTAAAGAACTCATTATCACCCTTCTTAGAAGCTTCCATCCAGACTTGTCACTTCTAAATGACTGCATGCCAAAACGAAACAAAATTAAAAACAGTTGATTCTTTTAAAGGCCTTCAGTTCTGGAAGTGAACTGTTCCTGTAGATAAGCCAGCAAGTGTTACAGGCCCCCAGCTGCTCTTTTGGAATGGACTTACTCCATGATGCATAGAAAGTCATTTACTAACCCCTCCGGTACCTACTCTCCTCCCCTTCCCCAGCCGCTTTCTTCCAGCAATGCCTGAGACCTAGCCCAGGGCCTGGGCACCTCCAGCCAGCAATTCCCTTTGAATGACTTTGATTTTTGATCTCCAGCAGATAACATCAGAGAAATGTAGAAGGGCTAAATATGTATCTGCCCTCTGTGCCATGGAAGCCAGTACAGAACATTGACAGAAACAGTGACACAGTTTGATCCAATGAACTTTCCTGGTTGAACTGGATGTGTGTATCAGCTTTGACAATCTTAAATATTTTCACTTTGCTGTCTGCCCTTGCTCTCCCAAACCTCCCATCGCTCATACATGTTGTAATTTAAGAAAACCCAATGTACAACTTTTAGCCAGGCATGGTGGCTCACCGCACAGAGCTCAGCTAAGGCAAGAAGATTTCAGTGAGTTGGAGGCCAGCCTTGACTACCTAGGGCATTCAGGCCAGTGAGCTTCAGAGTTAGGCCCTATTACAAAACAAACGAACAAAAAAAAATCTAAGAAATGAGGCAAAGTATTATTTATCTTTCGGAGAAGCTTCCACTTTACAAAGTCATCTAATTTCCTTTAGCCAGCAAACTAGAAGCGTGCTTTGGTTTGTAAACTCCCTGGCCAAGGACTCTTTTTGGGAACGCAGTGCAAAACAAACAAAAAAAAATGGTTTTTTGTTGTTGTTGTTGTTGTTTGATTGGTTGGTTGGTTAGGGTTTTTTTGTTGGTGGTGGTGGTTTTTTTTGCTTGCATTTTCTTTGAAGGGTAATCAATTAGCTTTTCCTGAGCCTCCAAATGAAATTATAAAATTCATTGATAGGTATTTCTTCTTACATTTTTGTTTATCGTTGTCATTCTCATCATCATCATCATTGTGTGTATGTGTTTGTAGGATGAGCACCACAGTGCATGTGTGGGAGTCAGAAGTCAACTTTCCAGAGTGGATGTTCCTGTTCCACCGTAGGTTCCAGGAATCAAACTCAGGTTGTCAAGCTTGCACTGTAAGCCCTTTACCCCACTGAGCTGTCTTGGCAGCCCAACAATAAAACCCTAACGATAACTTGGGGCTCTCATAACTATTTCCGCATCTGTGCCACATGTCTTTCCCTCACATGTGGCCTAGGTGACCAGCCTGCAGGTATAGGTTCTCATGGGAATTGATTCCCCCACCTGTGTCATGATGCTGCCAGGCTCTACAAGTCTGTCCACCTCAGTACCAGAAGTCTAGCCTCTCTGAATGCTCCCTGTCCCCAGGGTTTTTCCTTCACACTTCTAGCTCACTCCCAAAGTCCTTCCAGTGTGTCCTCTGGCTCTCGGGGTGCCAGAGACACCCCCAAATTTTCTGCAGTCCTGACTTTCTCTGCAGTAACCTTGCCCCTTGCTTCAGGGTGTTGCCTTCCCCGCCTCCCTCACCCATGCCAGCCTTAGACTTGTTTCTTTCTATGCAGGCCACTTCTCATCCCACAGAGATGTTTTTCTTGTTCCTCACTGTGCTTTCCAGCCTGCTACCCACCCTCCTCCACAGAGCCTGCTGCACTCCAGCCCCATTCAGTCTTGTTGGTTCCCTCCCCATCTCTCTCTCTCTCTCTCTCTCTCTCTCTCTCTCTCTCTCTCTCTCTCTCTCTCTCCCTCTCTCTCTCTCTCTCTCTCACACACACACACACACACACACACACACACACACACACACACACACACCTCCATCCCTGTACCTACAGTAACACCTCCTTTTCCAGAACCAGCCCAGTCATGCCCCTGGCAATTCCTCATCCTTGTTGATAACTACTCCTGCATTTTGGCTTCTCTCCATTGTCCCCTTTTCACCTCCACCAGGTCCATTACTGCTCCCAGAATCTTGTCATTATCAGTTGTTTTATCATCTCCAAAACCCACAGTTGCCCCTAGTCCTGGAACTGTGCTTTTTCCTTTGCTCTGGCTGACTTCCTCCATTATGTAACTGTTCCCCCCCCCCCACTCCTTAACATGGACATTCTTTGTCTGGTGTCTTGGTGTCTTACCTGAGAAAGACCCAAAGCTGACAAACAGTCCTCTCACCAAAGGTGACTGGGGAGACATCCATAACCAAGCTGGCTGGTTTCACTCTGAAATTGTGAGGACAGTGCCAAACAGGCCCAAGTGCACTCTACAAGTCTTGCCGTCTGTCCCTTCAGTCCCCCATTTCCCTGTGTCTTCACCTCCCCTCCAACATCTGAGCCCCACACTGCATCTCACATTGGAGCTTTGATTCTTATTCTCAGAAAACAGAATTAGTCATAGCAATCCCACACCCTTCCCATACCAACTCACCTCCGTTCATTCCCGCCTGCAAGTTCACTTCTGTTCACTTCTGTCACCATGGATGCCCATGCTCCTCCCCACTGTGCTCTTGGTCCCATCCTCTCTCTGCTGCTTAGGGATTTCTTTGTCCCGGAATAATCCCTCCCATTCCTGTGCCATTATCGGCCTGCACCATGGCATCATTCTGCCCCATCGTGGCATACCCAAATCCTGCTGTCACATCAGCTATCTCTTGTAAACACTCACTCTTTCTAGACTCAGTATCTCATTTCTCTGACCCTCTTACAGAAATCCTGAACAAAAGGATTGCTTATACTGCAGTCTCTCTCACCATTAAGTCTCACCCCACTGGGAAACACTTTCTGCTGAGGTTGCCAAGGGGTGTGGCACTGTTTTCTTGCTGGGGCCCTATACAAACCAGGAAAGCTCAGATGTCTCCGGTTGAGCAGAGCCACCCCTGGGGAAGCAGGGAAGAAAACCCACCGGCTCCCAAGAGGGAAAGGGTTGAGCAAGCCTGCCAGGTTAATTCTGCTCACATTTGCCAACCAGAGCAGTTAATGTCTCCACGGAGGCAGAGTGAGCAGAGGGGTCCAGACTTCTCTACATGATTCCTTTACACTGGCTAAAAGACAAAGAAGTTGGGGGCTGATGTTTATGCCAAGGGGTCAAGTTCAAGTCCACATCCTTTAACACGGTCCCCAGCTCCTTCTGTGGTATCCTGTAACATACCTGCCTTATTTTTCTATGTCCCTGAAATCTCCTTTTGCTTCTTGCTGGCTATTCTTCCAAGCTCCCAAATGCTGGGGACCTCAGAGCTCAATCCTTGGAGACCTCTTCCCTCTGCATTTTCTTTCTAGGTGAGCTAGTTAGCCTTGCAGCTTTGTATAACTTCTGCATCTGTATTTCCAATACTAGCTTTTCTTCTGTATCCTAGACTATCTGGATGTCCTATAGGTTTCTCATTTCCCTCCCTCCTTCCCTCCCTGTCTCCCTCCCTTCCTTCCTCCTTCCCCTTTCTCTTCCCTTTTTCCTTTCTTCCTTTCTCTTAAGACAGGGTTACTTAGTCACTGTCCTCTCGCTATGAAGAGACACCATGACCAAGGTAACTTATAAAATAAGGCACTTATTTGGGAGTTGGCTTATAGTTTCAGAGGGTGAGTCTCTCTTTGTGAGTGCCGGCTGCTCAATGATGGACTAAAAACAAACTGAGCTACCCCTGACCCTGGTCATAGACCAGCTTCCCTTTGTGGGAATTCTTACAACATTTTAGAGTTGGGGGAATAGAAAATCTCATTTGTAAGTCTGCCAGAGGTGATGACCTGAAAACTTCACTCTTTGGCAAACTGATTCATTTTCTTCTATTTCCTGTTTCTGTGTGCACTGTACCACCACTTAACAGCTTGACTTTCAAGATTAAGCTCTCTTTGAAAGTGGAAAGATGGCCCATGCTCTGGTGGAGGGAGGTTTTAGGAAGAAGGGTAAATAGTAGGAGAGGCCCTGTCAGCAGCAACAGAGGGTAAATGAAAGGCCAGAGCTCACAGAGGGATGACTCAGAGAAGTCATTGTAACTGGATGGTTGGGCCGCCATCCCATTTTATGTAATAGAAGCTCGTTGGGGGACACAAATTCTGAACCTCAAAATTCTGAACCTCAAAATAATCAAGAGACCCAATCTGATGCAAAAGCAAAGAGTCTTTAATTAATTTACAAATTAACTGTATTAACTCAGATCCTCCATCCATTCGACATAGGGGCGGGGGCGGGGGGGGCGGGGGGTTAGGGGGACGGGGGGGGGGGGGGGTTAGGGGGACGGGGGGTGGGGGGGCGCAAGAAGGACCCAGAGGGACCATGGGGCAGGGAATTTATTGGGATAGAGCAAGGGGAGTCCTTGCTCTGGGGTCCATAACAGTCTCAGGATTGGTACACTCCTGGGCTTGGGCAACCTGTCCTGTGTTGATTGGCCAGCTGCAGCTGCAGGTAGGTTGTTATGGCCTATAGGCCCTCCCAGGGCATTCCACTATGCTCTGCATTCCACTGTTACCTTAAAGCACATCCAGAGCCCTCCAGCTAACTTCTGATTGCCACGTGGAGGGTATCTGACTTCTTCATTGAGCAAGGTCAGGAACTCAGCACATGTTGCTGAGTCAGAGGTCTTTGTCTTGCTGGGTTTTTTCTTCAGCCTGTCATGGCTGCCAAAGCAAGGGGCTGGGTGAGGGTCTGGTCCCTTCAAACCAACAAAAGGACAAAAGTCTAAAGGTATATGGGGATTTTCCCCTTGTCCTCCTGAGGTTATGTAATCGTGACCAGGTGCCACCATTGAAACATAAAAGGAAGCCAAATTGCAAACAGAACACGCATGTCACTTCCTGGAACCAAAATAGTGGTTTTTCCTTTTAGTTGTTAGTACAAAGAACATACCTCTCCGGAAAAGAAAGTAGCAAAATAAGGAGGCTGTTTTATATTAGAAATCTCAGTTTTGTAACTTCCTGTGTGACTATAAGCAAATCCCTTACCTCTGAGCCTCCGTTTCTTCGACTGAGTACACTGCCAGTGGGAGCATCAGTCCTGTGTCCTTGTGGGATCACAAGGTAGTAAAGTACTTAGTGCTGAACAGAGACCAGAAAAAGTAGCTGCTAACCTGATTCCTGATTTGCCTTCTCCTGACTCCTATTCATTTAAAATTGTGAGTTAAATTAGGAAATATATTTTAAAATCCACCCTGTACCTATCTATTCTTTCTTAAAGATTTCAAATGCCACCTAGTAAACCTTGTACAGCTGTATTTGCTGTGAAATGTTTTCTTTAAGAAATGATCAGGGCTGGATGGTGATTGCTCACGCCTTTAATCCCAGCACTCAGGAAGCTGAGGCAAGAGTATCTCTGTGAGTTCAAGGCCAGCTGGTCTACAGAATGAGTTCTAGGACAGCCAGGCCTGATACACAGAGAAACCCTGTCTCAAAAAAAAAAAAAAAAAAAAAAAAAACAGAAGAAAAAAAGAAATGACCATACGTGGGGTGGAGAACTGGTTCGTCGGTTAATAATGTGTACTGCTCTTCCAGAGGACTGGAGTTTAACTTTCTAGCATTCATGTTGGTAGCTCACAACCACCTGTAATTCCAGCCCCAAAGCACCCAATATCTATCTTTCCTGGCTTCCTCAGGCATTTTTATGCATGCGCACACACACATACATATACATACAATTAAAATAAAATTAAAAAGGAGATAACCCGTGATATTTTTATTAAAATAGATTCTTGTACATGGCTATACAACTTTAGCCTGTTTCTCTTATCCTTTGCTGCATAGCATCTACCCCCAAAACTGGTGACCCCAAGTAACTCATTTATTCCTTCTCCTGATGGTGCACCTGGAACTTTTACAAGCGTGTGCAATCCACAAGTCTTTTCTTGTGTGGTGTCTGCTGAGGCTGGAACATCAAGCCTAAAGCCTCTAGTCTCAGGTCTGAGCATTCAGCAAGTAACCTTTTCTCTCCCCCAGCAGCACCCCAGGATCTTGCTAAGTATCCCTGGCTGGCCTTGAACTCACCATCCTCCTGCTTCAGACTGCCAAGTACTGAGATTAGAGGTGTGAGCTACCGTTCCCAGCACCGCTGCAGTTCAAAGACTCTGCTCAAGAAGGAAAAGAACTCAGCCATCCCCAGAGCAGTGAAGAGCAGTGTGCTGCAAGAGGGAATCATGAGGGCCACCTCTGGAGACTCAGCACAGCCACCACCCACATGTGTTCACCTAGCCTTTGCCATGGAGTCTTCTAAGTCCTGTCTTGGTTTTGTTTGTTGTTTTAAATAACATTTAATATCAAGTTGAAAATTCAGTCAAGAGGAAAAGCACACAAACATTGACTCTGTAAGTGAACTAAGAAATGAGAGTACCTTCCTTGCCCCTCACTTAACATTTTTTTTTTTTTTTGCTGTTGTTAGCACAAAATCCATGGGTTTCACCTGGCATTTTCATAGTTGGTGTCACTGTGCTCTGATCTCATCTGGTATGCTCCCCACTGCTCTCGCTGTGATCCCTGTCTGTGGCTGGTTCCCCCTTCTCTGGGTCTCCCCTTCTGCTTCTTACCACCTGGATTCCATCACCCCCACACCCCTCCCACCTTAGCTCTTTCTTCACTTCTCAGAGTCCCTTCCAGCTTCATGACAGACACACATAAATACACACATGTACAATTTTGTTTATTATTATTATTTTTTGAAAAGGTCTCACTATGTAACCCTGGCTATCCTATTAGTTACTATGTAGACCAGGCTAGCCTCAAACTCACAGAGATGGGTCTTCTGCTTCTTGAGGACTTAAGGGTGTGAGCCACTACATCTATTTTTTTTCCAGATTTTATTTATTTTTTAAATTTTTTAGGTTTTTTTTTTTTTTTGTGTGTGTGTGTGTGTCTGTGTGTCTGTGTGTGTGTCTGTGTCTGTGTACAGAGTTTTATGGTAGTTCAGGCTGGCCTCAGACTTACCGTGTAGTATACATTGCCCTTGAACTTCTGACCCTCCTGCCTCTAGTGTAGGCACTCACCAATGCAGCTGTATCCGAAGCCCTGGATCTTAGATTTTAATCCAATGTGACAGTCCCTAACTCTATTGGTGAATTGAAGCCATTAACACTTAAGGTTAATATTAAGAGATGTCACTGATTGCTGTGGTTTTGTTGTTTAGTTGGATTATTGTTTGTCCTGTACTTTCTTCCTTATTGGTATTAGGGTTTTCCAGATTTACAGTGTGGGTATAATGAATTCTTTGTAGGGTCCTTTGCTCATCTGTTACTCTGTTCTTTCCTGTCTCTGTGACAGAGACTGTCTTTTCTCTTTACTCTGTATATAGTATTCCTTTAAGTGCTTCTGCAGCGCTGGCTTGGTGGTCATGAACTGCCTGAGTTTGTACTTATTTTGTAATGTCTTCATTTTTCCATAATTTTAAAGGATACCTCTGCTAGATATATTAGTCTTGGTTGGAAATTATCCACTTTCAGTACTTGAAGTATGTCATCCCATGTTTTCCTGGCTTTTAGGGTTGTTGACAATTATCTGGTGATATTGCTGTTTCTACCCTTGTGGGTGAGTTCACCCCCCCATAACTTTAATATTGTTTCTTTGCTTTCCATTTTTGACATCTTGATCATGACCTGTCACAGAGATATTCTTCTGTTGGTAATGTATATTTGGAATTCTAAAATGTCTCTTGTGTTAAAATGTCTATTTCTTCCTCTTTCTTGTTATAATTTCACTGAATAGAGTCTCCATGTGTTAGTGTTTCTCTGGGTACCTTCTCGAATCCTGTGGATGCTTAGGTCTGGTTTGTTGGTTGCATCCTGGAGTTAGTTACTGGATATTGTGATCTTGCTTATTTATCATCATCCTTTTTAAGGGAAGGACGTACTCTTTTCTTCTGCTTGGTGAGTCTCTTGATACTTTCTACTTCAGATTCCATTTGAGTTCTTCACTTCTAACAATTCTGTGCCCCCATCTCAATTTCCTTGAAGAATTTTTCTTCCACGCTGCTGATTTTTCTCATCCACTTTTCTGGCTTTTTCTTCCATGTTGTTAACATTCTCTCAAGGTTCTGAATTGAATTTCTCTGTTAATAGTGATGTTTTAGTGGATTTTAAGTGTCTGTATCTTGTGTGGTTAGTGGTACAGCAGCTTGTTTACTCCTCACTGAGATTGAAACTTCCGAGAGTAGTCTACTTGAATATAAAGATTCCTGCTCTCCACCCCAAGCTAAAACTTCTATAGAGTGTGTTGTGAATTTAAATATTATTGAAGAGAACTGTGGAACTAACAAGTGAGTGAGATAGAAAAAGAGGAAAGAAAGGGGAAGGAATTTGAGAGACGTGAGGTTAAATAAAAGAAATGAAAAAAGGGGGAGAAGGGGCAGAAGTTTGGAAAATAAGATTTTCCAATAATTCAAAATATTTTTAATTTATCATCTTACAC
This sequence comes from Cricetulus griseus, assembly GCF_003668045.3. Taxonomy (NCBI): domain Eukaryota; kingdom Metazoa; phylum Chordata; class Mammalia; order Rodentia; family Cricetidae; genus Cricetulus; species Cricetulus griseus. The sequence continues at coordinate 266,349,579 of NC_048595.1, read as the reverse complement.
TTACCTAATTACCTAATTTTGACAAAGTAAGTGCAAGAAGATGAATTAGATAAGTGTAAGAAGATGGATTAAAAAATGAAAGCATGAGAGTGTTTTATAAAAATCAATAATGTGAAGTGAAATACTCTTGAGTGTTGGGCTGGCAAAATGGCTCAGCAGGCAAAAGCACTTGCTGTGCAAAACTGATGACCTAAGTTCAGTTCCTGATGGAGAATTCATTCCCAAAGTTGTCCTCTGGCCTGTGCATGTACACCATGGCACATGTACTGCACGGATGCGCGTGCGCACACACAAACACAGGCAGATAAAACAAATGCATACTATTGGATGTCAGGAAGGAGAGGAAAGGAAGAAGCTATGGAAATGAAAATCTATTGCCCAATAGTGAAAATGTGCACAAGCAAGATTAGATGGATGCATGAAAGATAAAGCAAACAAAAATATGAACACTTAAAAATTCAAATGCAGCCCGGCGTTGGTGGTGCACGCCTTTAATCCCAGCACTCTGGAGGCAGGGGCAGGTGGATCTCTGTGAGTTCGAGGCCAGCCTGGTCTCCAGAGCGAGTGCCAGGATAGGCTCCAAAGCTACACACACAGGGAAACCCTGTCTCGAAAAACCAACAAAAAAAAAAAAAATTCAAATGCAAAAAAATCGATCAAAAGGGGGCTGGGTGTGGTGGCACACAACTTTAATCCCAGTGCTTGGGAGATAGAGGCAGGTGGATCCTTGTGAGTTAGAGGCCAGTCTGGTCTACATAGTGAGATGAGGGAGTAGGGAAGGAGGAGCTGAACTGGGCCTGAGAGGTTAAGAGTTTTTGCTGCCCTTGTAGAGGCCCAGGTTCAGTTAGAAGTACTCATGTCAGGCAGCTCACAACCACCTGTAACTCCAGCTCCAAAGGATCTGATACCCTCTTCTGGCCCCCTTGGGTACCTTCCTACCTTGGGCTTTACTCACACAGACACAGACACAGATATACACACACACACACACACACACACATACACACACACACACACACACACACACACAGACAGAGAGACAGACAGACAGACACAGAGAGAGAGAGAGATGAACACACAGACACATACACAGATAGACACACCCACACAGAGAGACACATACATACACAGACAGGCACACACAGAGAGACATATACACAGACACACACTCGGACATATACTCAAACACATACAAACAGACACACAGACACTCATATAAATAAAATAATAACAACATTAATTTAAAAAACAAGATGAGATATTGGAGTAGCTTGTTTCTGAAAACGGGAGACTCTTGGCCCTGGGCGTGCAGGGGGGTCAGCTGAATTAATGGGCGCTTACCTTCCCTGTGGTTTTTACAGTTGCTAAGCCTATGCTGGACACATGTCTGATGTAGGACAGACTTGTCTGTACCTTGATGGGTTTCCTTCTTCATGTACCTCTATATTGGCCATATGTTGTGGAATATTAATTTAAGATTTGTTAAATTTTTATACTATGGAACATTTGTTTTAATTATGCAAAGATGTGTTGCATTATTTTATTTTACATTTGTTTAACTCTGTGAAGCTGTGTTGCTTTGGCCATCCAAAACACCTGATTGGTCTCATAAGTAGCTGAACATCCAATAGTGAGGCTGGAGAAAGGACAGAGGGGGTTGGGGAGAGGGATAGAGGAGTGAGAATCAGGAGGAGAGGAAGACTGAGTAAGAAGTAAAGAAAGATATACAGAAATAGAGAAAGGTAAAAGCCCAGAGGCAAAAGGTAGACAGGGTAATTTAAGTTAAGAAAAGCTGGCTAGAAATAACCCAAGCTAAGGCCGGTCATTCATAAGTAATAATAAGTCTCCGTGTGGATTTACTTGGAAGCTGGGTGGCAGGGTCCCCAAAAGACACAAAGAGTAAAGAGTCGAAAAGAGTTTTTAAAAACAACTGACAACAGCCATACTTAGCCCTGCAGTCTGGGCTGGGCATGTTCTGTGACCTCTGCTAGAATCCCCAAGCTGTACCCCTGCAGGGGCTGTTATTGTAGCTGGAGGGGGTGTTTGTCTCCCCAGCTGTTGGGAGTGTGGAGAGCGACCAAAGCACTGAAGTCAGTCCAGGAAGAAGACCTGTCTTTATACTCTCAGGCCTCCTGAGCATCAGTCACCCTGATGGAAGAGTCAGCTGTGGGTATTGAGCACATCCTAGAACCAAAGAATTCTCATCCTCTAGAGCAGTAAATACGATATATGGCTATGGGGTTTAATCCACCTGCTGGCCCCAGGAGCAGAGCTGTGAAACTCCAGGGTTATCCCCATCATTGTGATGTGCTCCTGGCCACTAAAGACTGATTTTTCCTTCCACACTTCCCTAAGCCAGGCTTCCTATGGTCTCTTGGTTTGTCAGTGTCTGGTCCTCCTGCTGCTCTCCACAACTGCCTCTTTGGGACTTCCCTTACCCAAGAGCCATTGCAGGCCAAACAGCTGGTTCAGGATCGCAGACCCACAGGCAGCCTAGTTATGTTTATTTTGTTTTGATCTCTCTACATAACCCTGGAGCTCACTATGTAAACAAGGCTGGCCTTGAACTCACATACATCTGCCTGCCTCAGTCTCTAAAGTCTGCGATCAAATAAATGCACCCATGTCCCACTCAGCTCAGGTTTTAATAATAATACATCTTCTCTGAAGATGGCTTCTGGCCACTGCCCTCCCACAGTGCCCTCTTTGTCCTATAGTGTAACAAGGTGGAATTTCTCTCCACATCTGACTGTCTCACCAAAGCTCATAGCCAGATTTGAGGCCTCAGGCTATCCACCTTCCAGAATGTCACCTTTTGGCCCATCCTCCTCAGGGAGCCACATGGCTGGAGTGGTGCCAGACTGCTTCTCTGTGTCACCCTATCTCCTCTGCTGTCTCCAGGACTTTCATTTTCTTTCTGAATTTCCAAAGTGCTTCTACTCTCCAGAATAGACCTCACTCTCCTTCACTGGTTCACAGAAGCAAAGGCCAGTGCGCTGTGTAACCCAGAAGTTCCCATTGTTTTTAGAGTCAAGGTCTCATTCTGTGCAAGGCTGCTCTCAAACCTGTGGACTCACGATCCTCCTATAATGGCCTCTCGGGTGTGGGAGGCTATACACACACACCACCATGCTCACCTATTCCCTACTTTGGAATAACATCTCTCAATAAATAGAGGACTTGGTGGTTAAGAGTATCTACTGATCTTACCAAGTACGGGAGTTTGGATTCCCAGCTCCCAAGTCAGGTAGGTGGTTGGAAATGTCCTGTAACTCCTGTTCCAAGGGATCCAGTGCCCTCTTCTGGCCTCTGAGGGCACTGCATTTATGTGCACAAACCTACAATGAGACACACATATAATTAAAAATTAATAGCTAAAAAATAGTCAAAAAATGATAACTTACCCAAGTATTATATAAATTCATTCCTATATCATCCTTAAATACATACATGTTTATATAATTATGTATATATGTATATATTTTATTTATGTGCACATGTGTGTGCCGTGTGTGTGTGTGTGTGTGTGTGTGTGTGTGTGTGTGTGTCACATGCATCCTGGTAACTGCAGAATCCGTAAGAAGGCATCATATCCCCTATAGCTGGGCCGCTGAGAACCAAGCCTACATTTCCAAAGAGCATCAAACAATGTAAACTGCTGAGTTATTTCTTCAGACCCAGACTTTAAAAAAAAAAAACAACTTCCTTTAAAAAATTGTAAAAATACTTAAATTTTTTATGTGTCTAAGTGTCTACCTGCGTGTATATGTGTACCCTGAGTATACCTGGTGCCCCAGAAGTCAGAGGAGCATTAGGTCCCCAGATCTAGAGTTACATGTGGCTGTGAGCCACATGTGAGTTCTAGGAACTGACCCCAGAGTTTGTACAAAAACAAGTGGCCCTAACCATTGAGCAATCATGCCAGTACACCCCTCCCCTGTGTTTTATTTGTTGTTTTTTTATAGATGGAGTCTTGCCATACAGCTCAGCTTGGCCTGGAACTCACAATGCTTCTACCTCAGCAAGAGATTGCAAGTGTTGTGTACTATCTTACCTGGCTTTAGTCTTTGATTCAGTTTAGCTCTTTCTTTCTCAGTCTTTTCAAGTCAAATTTAAGCCATTTGGGGAATTTTGTCTGAGGCAGATGAGGGCATTATAGACTTGAGCAAACAATTCCTATATAGCAATTAAACACAAACACAAAAAGGAGACCTGTGGGCTTCCATGCTGTGGACTCACTCAATCCACACAGCTGGTTAGAGTACACTGAGCGGGAGCACCAGCTGTGCAGGAATGGTCACCCTGTTTCACAGTCGTGTTTTTCTTGATCTGGATCACTTTCAGACCTTTAGTTTTGTTTTTTTGTTTTTTGAGACAGGGTTTTTCTGTGTAGCCCTGGCTGTCCTGGTACTCGCTCTACAAACCAGGCTGGTCTTGAACTCAGAGATCCACCTGTGTCTGCCTCCAGAGTGCTGTGATTAAAGGCGTGCGCCACCACTGCCTGGCCACTTTCAGTCCTTAGGTTATGGGGGTTTTCTCACGAAATCGGAAAGGAACTCATGTGTACCCTGAAGCACCGCATTCTCGGGCTCTAGGTCAAAGGCTGCTGTGGGTACACAGTGACTTCTTACAGGACTAGATGTTGTCAGCAGATGCAAAAGGCACAAAGAATCTGCCACCCACGAGGTGTGTTGGCATGGAGGGGTTTACTGATGCTGTTTATTTAGGCAGTTGGATGCTTGTGGAGCCTCCCTAATTTGTAGGAATGGACCTGTGTGTTTATTTTTGCAAGCCCGAGAGCACTGTCTCCTACATGCTTCTCCTTTCTTGAGCTCTTGGAAAGTGGCATATGTAAACAACATGGTCTCTTTATTGTGCCGAGTAATGTAGATTCCCTACAAGATGAATCATTGTTATTTCAAAGAGGAGGTTTCTCACACTTCCTGGCATGATTTCACCTACTTCAGAAATTTTGTTTATTGGTGTTTCAGTGTGGTTCGGTTTGGTTTTGGTTTGGTTTGGTCTTGGTTCTTGAAGATAGGGTTTCTCTGTGTGGCATCTCACAGAGATCCACCTGTCTCTGCCTCCCGATTCTGGAACTAAATGCATGTGCCACTGCCACCACCACCAGGCTGTTTGTTAGTTTTTAATGCTTTAGAAATCTTAGGTGGGAGAGAAGGTCCATGAAATGAAGTGACTTAACTTTATTTCAAATACTGTAAACCAGGTTGGTGGCACATGCTCACAATCCTAGCACTTGGCATGAGTTCTGGGCCAGCCTAGGCTATATAACAAGATCTTGTCTCAAAATAAGTAAACAGGTAATAAACTACTACATAATGCAATAGGTTTTGTAGTTTGAAGATAATGCAATAGGTTTTGTAGTTTGAAGGATTAAAGAAAAACCCTTCTTTGTTCTTATCCTAGTTTCTTCCCTCTTCCCCCTTCTCAGATAAGTGGTTAGTGCATACTAAGGGAAATCCATAGGTCACAAGAGGGCTTGAACAACCAGGAGGTAAGTTCCAACACTGTATTCCAAAATAGACATCACTCTGGTAAGTGGACCCCCACTCTGATGGGGAAAGGCATTTCCTAGTAGAACCCTACTCAGGAACCCATAGGTGCACCCCAGGCTATCCCCAACCTTGACACTTGATTCCACCCGAGGCCCTATCATGTAAGTCCTGATCTTTCCATGTGAAAACCACCCTAAGGTTTCATGGACAACCAGGTACTATTTCTGTTCTTCTTTCAGTATTCTCCTGCACTCATTATTTTTCCAAATAATAAGATGACTCTTACTTCAAATCTGTAGGATCCCAAGAGGATATGGAAATGATGTGTTCAAAAATGCCACTTTCAGATTGTAAAAATGTTACACAGATGTAAGATGTCACTGATACCCTTTACATCTTCTGGCTAAAGTGAAAGAAGAGAAGGGGACTGAGAGCTTCTTGGGAGTTTAAGGAGGTCTCATCAGTTTGAGTGTGTGTCCTACTTGGTTTTTCTGTCAACTTGACCCAAGTCATCTGTGAAGAGGGAATCTTAACTGATAAAATGCTTCCATCAGATTGGCTGTAGATGGGCTTTTGGGGTGTTGTCTTGATTAGTGATTGATGTGGGAGAGTCCAGTCAACTGTGGGTGGTGCCAGCTCTGAGCAGGTGGTCCTGGGATATATAAGAAAGCAGGTGGAACAAGCCAGTTCCTGCATCTAGGTTCCTGCCTTGAGTTCTTGTCCTGACTTCCCTTGGTGATGGAGAGTTATAAGCTGAGAGTTATAAGCTGTAATAATCCTTCCCTACCTAAGTTGATTTGGTTATAATGTTTTGTCACAGCAATGGAGGTTCTAACTAGGACAGAATGGGCCCCTGGCTCTCTGGTTGTCTGGTTATATAGGACATCATAAAGGGTGACTCTAACATTCAAGAAAAGTTAAGCAGATTTATAAATTACCTGGGTTTTTACTCTGGTCTTTGGCCATGGGCTATTTTTTTTTCTATTTTTATATATCCAGATGTGGGTAAACTTGAACTTGCTTGATGGATTTATTAGTTTTAGAAGTGCTTTTTTTCTGTTCAGTAAAAGCTACTGAAGTGCATAAGGAAGTGAACCAAGAAAGCTTGCAAGAACTTACAATCTAAAGGCCCGCAAGCTCTTTCTGTAAGGAGCCAGTAGTAAATATCTTGGGCATCATCAGTTGGGGCTGCTTGATTCTGCCATCCAAGTGAAGAAGCAGCCATAGACACTTTCATATTATAATTGCCACTGTGGCAGTGATGGTCCCAGGAAACTCTGCTTTCAAAAATGAGGGGTCAGGGAATGGCTCAGTGCTTAACAGAGCTTGCTCTTGCAGAAGACCCAAGTCTGGTTCCCAGCACCCATGTTTAGCAGTTCACAGCCTGTAACTCCCATTTCAGGGGATTGGTGCCCTCTTCTGGCCTCTAAGGGCATTTGCACACATATGCACATGCATGTCCATGTCACACATACAAACACACACAAGCACACACATACAAATGTGTGTGTGTGTGTGTGTGTGTGTGAGAGAGAGAGAGAGAGAGAGAGAGAGAGAGAGAGAGAGAGAGCATAAGTGTAGTTCTATCAATTTCTGTGTTCTCCACCTCAGTGTAGCTGCCAGAACCACACAATTACTTGAAATAATGGCTGCTTTATTCTCCAGCAAACATCTGGACAGACAGTGCTTATTTCACACAGGTGATGGTCCCTGTGAGTCCTGTTTTTTAAACAGATGCTATCTTGGAAATCATCCAAGACCAGACTCTTATGAAATCACTGGTGGTAACCTGGAGCAGTCCACGATTTAGGTTGGGAATTATCAGCCTAAGGAATCAAGAAAGGGAAATTGAGACCGGTAGGGAAAATCCTGTGTCAATATTGTCTATTTGTTCACATGACGAGTTCCATTCCTTCCCAGGATTCCACCTTTTATTGTTGCTGCTCAAAAATCCCTATTTAAACTTTCCAGAGGAGCCCAGTGGGAGTTTTAAGACATTTTTTAATGGCTGTTTTTTCAGTTAAAACAGGAGGTATGGTGGTTTTGGAGAATACAGGAGAGACTAGAAACTCTCATGATCCAGTCAGCCGGAGATGACACTGTTCGATGCTGTGTGTTGCCCCTACTGTGTTTCTGGCTGCATTACCTAGTTGGCAGGTCCTTACTTGTCTTCTTGTCTGCCATTGAATCAGAAGCTCTGCTGCTGTGTCTTTCATGGGAAATGGCATGCCGTAACATGGAAGTGCATCAATTTCATGACTGCCTAAATGGGTTTAGTTGTCTGCATATTTTGTGTAAGAAACAATACTGCCATAGGCACTACTGCAAATAAGTGGAGTGTTCTTTATTGATTTCCTCAGAATCACTTTCTAGAAGTAGAGATGTAGTCTGTTGTGTTAGCATACTGGCACTTAGTCAGTACAGACAAATTGCTTACTAAAAGTTGGTAACTAGTAGTCCTTCAGCAGCACTGAAGACAGAAGACAGGAGCAATTTGTAAAATTAGATCCTGTCGTTTTCAAGTAAATATTCCCTTTTTCTATTTAATGTTTTTGACTTAATTACATGTGTGTGTCTATGTGTGTGTGCATGTATGTGTGTCTGTGTGTGTGTGTGTGTGTGTGTGTGTGTATGTGTGTGTGTGTGTGCATGTGTGTGTGTGTGTATATGGGTGTGTGTGTGTGTGTGTGTGCATGTGTGTGTGTATATGGGTGTGTGTGTGTGTGTGTGTGTGTCTATGTGTGTGTGCATGTATGTGTGTCTGTGTGTGTGTCTATGTGTGTGTGCATGTATGTGTGTCTGTGTGTGTGTGTGTGTGTGTGTGTGTGCATGTGTGTGTGTATATGTGTGTGTGTGTGTGTGTGTGTGTGTGTGTGTGTGCATGTGTGTGTGTATATGGGTGTGTGTGTGTGTGTGTGTGTGTGTCCCGCGCGCTCTCTGTATTTCTCGCCAGCAAGAAATCATACACGGGACACTCGGATCCTTCTGCAGGAAAGCTTTAATGCGTCTTGAGAGGAGAGCATAAGCTTACCAGAGCGGAGACCCTGAGCCAAGAATCCCGTCCCCTAATAAAAGAGGGCAACCGCCGCCTTGGATGTGTCACCCCATGATTGGCTGTAGCTCATCCGGCCATATGACGCCACGGAATAGGCAGAGATCAAGGAATGGAAAATTACCCAGCGCCTGCGCAATAATCTTGTTTACATTCGGTGCCTGCCGGATGCAGGCGCCATCTTGTAATGGAGAATGCAGGGACGGCTCCCTACATATCCCCCTTTTTTTATTAATTAATGAAAAGGCTTTATATTATTACAAGCAAATAGGTCACCCATATGTTGAGGGATAGAGGCAGAGGTTGTACCTTCCCAATCAAATATTAAGACTGTGTACAAGAGTTGTCATCAGGCTGTTAGCTTGACCCGAAGCGCTCTCGACCTGTCCTCTGTCGTTTTTTTGGGAAAGGGAGACTAGGGCAGGCAACCCTTATGTAGGACAATATGCCTCCCAGAGAAGCCTGCATATTGGGCAACTCTCTGTGCGATGTCTTGCTCGACATCCCTCATGGGCTGCTCAAGCCAGGCACTCTACCCTGTGTAATGAGCCTAGGCTCCGGGTGTGTAAGAGCTGTCTGGCCAGCGGCCTATTGCTTCCTTGTTCCAAAGCTACAAGCGCTTGGGCGATAACCATCTTGTCTCTCTTAGTTTGAGCCCTGAGCTTACAGACCAGCCAGAGAAGCAACATCAATCCGCAGCAAACGGCTGCACCAAACAATCCCACCTCCACCCATTTCCTTAAAATAGGAGACAGCTGAAGCAATCCATGATGACAGTCCCTCCGTCAAGGACAGGAGTTAATCTGGATAATAGCGGCTCTCAACTCCCGGGGAGAGGGTGGAGTTCCGACTTTTGAGGGTCCAAAGGGGCTCTTCGGGTGAGTCTTTCCGGGATCCACAGGGGATTCTCTTCATCCTGTGGAAAAACATATATCGCTCCCCTGGATCTTATGAGAATAGGATCCGGGCCTCTCCAAAGACCAGTTAAGACATCTTTCCATTTTACCATCTCCTTAGATCTATCAGGTTTTGAGGTATGACGCTTGGCCGCTGTATGGCCCTGAACGTCGGTGTTTAGAAAATTAAGGGTAAAGAGTGCCATGGATATTGCAACTCTTGGCACCGAGGGTAAGGATGCTCCCATTCCCTCCTTTTGTTTGATTAAATAAGACTTAAGTGTGCGATGGGCACGTTCCACAATGCCTTGTCCTTGAGGATTATAAGGTAGGCCAGTTAGATGGGTAATTTTCATCTGTCTGTAGAAGTGTTGGAACTTTTGAGAGGTATAAGCCAGCCCATTATCTGTTTTTAGGATATGAGGTTTGCCCCAGGCACCCCAAGCCTCTAAACAGTGTTGAATCACATGCTCGGCCTTTTCCCCTGTCAAAGGCGTGGCACAAATTATGCCTGAGCAGGTGTCCATTGAGACATGAACATATTGGAGCTTTTCAAAGGAGGCAACATGTGTAACATCCATTTGTCATATCTGTAGCGGCCTAATGCCGCGCGGATTTATTCCTATATGAGGTGTAGGTAAAAATTTACAGCAGTTTTTACATTGAGTAACGATTTGTCTAGCCTCCTGTTTTGTCAAAGCAAATTGACGGCGTAAGGTTTCAGCCGTCATATGAAAGCGCTGATGAAATTCTTGTGTAGCTTGTATCTGGGTGGACAAGGCGGCAGCCATCAGCTTTGTGGCCCGGTCTGCCAAATCATTCCCAGAGGACATAGGTCCTGGGAGCCCCGAATGTGCTCGAACATGGGTGACAAAAACAGGGAACCTCCTGTTTGATAGGGTAATTTGTATTTTTTGAAAGATACCTGTAACTCTGTTGGAGGGTCGTATTATACCAGCAGTTTCAAGGAGGTTGACTGTATTAACCATATAGGAGGAATCTGATACAATATTAAGTGGCCCCGGAAAGGCCTCAAGGACTTTCAGCACCATTTGGCATTTAACGATCTGGGGTGAGGTTTCATTGAATTGTTTAGAAATTACCTTATTTCCTATAACATAAGCCCCTACACCGGTTTTGGACCTATGTCCTCTGGGAATGTGTGTGTATGTGTGTGCGTGTGTGCGCGTGCTAATGGAGGCCAGAGAGGGAGTCAAATGCCCTGGAACTAGAGCACGGGTGGTGGAGACAGGAGTTACAGGTGGTTGTGAGTGTCTGGTACAGGTTCCGGGAGTCAAGCTCAGGCCTCTGAAGAGCAAGGGTTCTTAAACGTCCACCCAGCTCTCCGGCTTCTCCAGTTCTTCTCTTTCCTTTCATATGGTGACAATATTCACTTTCAACATTTCTGTAGAGGAGAGCCTAAATTCTTTCTTCTTTTACAGGAAATTAGCTTTGCAACTAAAATTATTTTTACTCTTGTCAGTAAAAATTAACCTCTACAGCCGGGAAATGCCAATGTAGTCTTTAATGTTAAACAATATGTCAAATGAAAAATAGTAGTGCAACTTATTTCCTTTTTAATGTTATGAGTTGCTTATTTTAGAAACATTTTCATATGCCTGATATTACCTTGTTCATAAAAAACAAGTTTTGTGGTGGTGGCATATGCCTACAATTATAGCACCTGGGAGGCAGAGGCAGGAGATCAGTCATTCAAATCCAGCCTCAGATACAGAGTAAGCCCGAGGTTAGCCTGGACTACATGAGACACTATTTCAGGAAGCAAAAAAGAAAAAGAAAAAAATTACATTTTAAATTGTTGACTATATTTAAACATGTTTGTTACAAAACCAGAGTGAAAATATTTTTAGCAAAAAAATGAAAACAAACAATCTTTCCAGCTTGTGCTGGATTTTTGCATTCAAATAATGTAAAACTCCCTGCCTTTATCTTCAGTTTAGAACTAAGACTCCGCTGTGTATGCAGATGGTTGACTCACAGTCTCCGTTCTACTGACAGATAACAAACACTCCCTCATTTATAATCCTGTTAAACAAAACAAATATTTTCTTGGGACAGAATGTTTGTGGTTTGGTGATTCAGCTCTCTCCCCGAGCTGGAAGCCTGGATTCCCAACTAACCAGTGGTGCAAGAAAAGGCTTGTTTTATAGCATCCCCACTAAAGCTATAAATAAATAAAGGCATTTATTGGACATGCGTTGTGGGGACAGAAAATGTTTGAATCTTTGCTCTCTAAAAGCCTATAATTGACTTAAGAAATGGGAACACTTAATAAACAACACCAAACTGCAGGAAGTTGCCAACTTATCTACAAAAGTGTATTTCATAATGCCCCCTTCTGGATGCCAGGTCCATCACCTGCCTGCACATGCCCTTCAGTTCTTGCTCAGTGAAGAGACTAATGCCTTTGAGCTCAGGCTGGGGTGAGTGAGGGTCTCCTGTCTCCATCCTCCTGATCTGTACATTTGCTGTGCGAGGCCCCTGCTTTCCTCCCCCACCAACCACTTCCCTCCCAGCCCAAACGCACCCTCATCTTTTTTTTTTAAGATTTATTGATTTTTATCATATATACGGTGTTCTGCCTGCATGTATCCCTGCAAGCCAGAAGAGGGCACCAGATATAATTATAGATGGTTGTGAGCCACCATGTGGTTGCTGGGAATTGAACTCAGGACCTCTGGAAAAGCAGCCAGTGCTCTTAACCTCTGAGCCATCTCTCCAGCCCAACACACCCTCATCTCATCTGAGATTCTTTCCACTCTTCCTTCCTAGTCTTAGCCAAGGGAAACCTCTCACTCCCCAGTTCTCTTCCACTTCCTTTTTTTAATTTTCATCTTTGGGATGTATTGGGGGTGGGGGGAGGTTTGAGACAGGGTTTCTCTGTGGCTTTGGAAGCTGTCCTAGAACTAGCTCTTGTACACCAGGTTGGTCTCGAACTCACAGAGATCTTTGGGATGTATTTTATGTGTATGTATTTTATATGTATGAGTGTTTGGGAGTTGTGAACCACCACGTGGGTGCTGGGAACTGAACCCAGGTCCTTTGAAAGAACAAGTGCTCTTGTTGACTCTTTCATTTCCTTTTCTTTGCATTCTTTGTTTCTCCTTCCATCTGGCTGTAAACCTCAATCACTATGTGTCTGTAAAGCCCAAGGTTACATACAGCTAGTGGTACCACTGTGTGAAGAGGAGGGAAGACATGAGTCTCTAGGAGAAGCAGACAGAGCAGCTTCTGATAGGGAGGAAAGCCCTGGACTGTTTCATCCTGCATGATCTGAAAAGATCTCTAACCACAGCCCTTCCTGATGGACCCTGATTTGTTTTTCAATATTCTGTTTTCCTCATAAAATAAAAATCTACACTTGAGGAAAACAAACACTTTCTCGGACTATTTTATTGCTTATCTTGTTCTTTTTTAAACCAATATTGGAGCAAGTGTGTGATTCATAACGACATTCTTTTTCTTTTTGTCCCAGTGGTTTAATATTTCAGGGCATTACCTAGAGATCAAACCACTGTTCTTACCACTATATCTAAAGAGGTATAAATCAATTACCTTCAATCAGGAACTTGGAGGAGTGATTTTACAAGTTAGATTTGCTGGCATTTGATAGCCAAATATACCAAAGGGAGAAGGGAAATATTAACAGGAAACCCAGGCAATATTGTGTACAAACTGTATAGAAGGAAAGGGCAAACAAGTCTTTATGACCACAAATATATTCTGGGACTGAGTAATGGCATACTGGCCAAGGGAGCTAGCTTGCTGTGCAAGCATGAGAACCTAAGTTTGAATCCCAACACCCCAAAACCTGGATGTGGCCTCATGCTGTGAGGGATAAAGACAGGAGGTCTACTGGGTGCCAACAGAACTCCATTTTCAGTGGAATTCCTATCTTAGGGGAATACAGTGGATATACCAGAGCATATAATGTTTTCCTCTGGTTTCTGCATTTGTGCACACAAGCACATGTACCCCCATGTGGACAGCATGCACACACACACACACACACACACACACACACACACACACACACACACACACACACACTCTACAGACACGAATGAATCAATTTTTAAAGAAGTCTTAAGTTTGGGGGAGAGAGTGATTAGCTTAGAGCGATACTGAAGGTACCTGGTACCTTAGGGTGGCGACTCTGAAGCTGGTGTTCAGATCATACAACCAGCATCTCTCAAAGACATCTGTATTAGGCTATATGGAAAGTAGGGTCACTGTGGCAATCTTGTCTTGCTCTGTGCCCAAGAAGGTCCCTGTTCCTGAGGTGTGAGGTGATCACTATCAGTCTATCTCAACGTGAACTCCTCAGCTGTCTCCTTCAGACATCAAATCTGCATCCCTGATGTAGCCTTATTGGTTTTTAATTAGAAGTGGTTTTTAATTAGATGCATTTTTAATTGGAGTTTTCTTTGGTAACATTAGCATCAATTAAAGACACTAATTGGACTCATTCATTATGAATATGATGGCAATTCTAGTCACTATGAAAGGATGTATCTAAGAGGCCCTTAAGCAACTCTGGTCTCTTGTGGAATTTACCTACTGGTGCAAATGGATGGGAGAAGCCAAAGGTGTGATTCAAGCAATCGTGAATTATGTATTAATTACTGGTCATTTTATACTGCTAAACAACCATCTGGTCAGTACTTAGAGATTTGGCAAGTTGAGCATGTGTAAACTAGAAGAAACTAATAGAAAAACTAACCTCTGACATTGAGGTGTGGTGGCAGTTGCCTTTAGTCCCAGGACTCTCTGGAGGCAGAGGCAGGAGAATTGCCAGCAATTCAAGGCCAGCTTGTTGTAAATGGCAAATCCAGGCCAGCTACAGCTACATACCAAGATCTTGTCTCAAAAACAAACAACAAATGCCTAACTCTAACCTCTAACCTCTAGCCTCTAGCCTCTAGCCTCTAACCTCTATAAGCTTCACGGTAAAAAAACTAAAGACAGAGACACAAACCTTTATATTTTAAAATAATCTATTTTCACATCATTGTGGAAATTTTACTTTAAGTTCCTTACTATGTTTGAGAATATGTCTGGTGTCTTTTTTTTTCTTTTTGGTATTTTCTTTTTCAAGCTAGCATCTTACTCCTCTGCCTAGGCTCTTGCCTCAACCTCCCTGGTGCTGGGCTTTTAGGAATGAGCCCATCATACTTGGAGGCTAGACATCCGATAACATTTAAGAACTCCTTTCTCCAGGGTTTTTAAAGGAATTACAGAGTCACCATCTGGGAGGCAGCCTCTAAACCCTGGATACATAGCTGGGGGAAAGTTGAGGATCTGATTTGTGAGACATGAGAGTTTGGGAAGAATAGCAAATGCTGAAAGATTTTGAGACAATGGATGGTTACCTCAATTTCTCTTGAAACTTGGTTTCTAGAAGTGCCTCTGAAGTAGTAATGTTTCTAGACATACAGGTATAATCAGGACATAGGACTGGTGAGAATGACTTGTGAGTGTCTGGGGGGCTGAGTGTGTGAGAGTGCTGTGCCCAGTGCTCCAGGAGCTTTGGGGTTTCAGAGACTCTTACTAATTGTCATTGCTATGAGTTGTCTTGGACTAGGGAGCTAAGGTGGAGCAAAGGTAAACAGAACAGGCAGATGGCACATTTTAAACATGCTATAAAGTCAACTTCAAAGCTTGGGACATCACCACGGACTTCTGGAAAATAATATCAGATGGAGCAGCCCAAGCTGGCACTCCTATTGTTGGAGGAGGTGCTTTTGAGCCAAAGCTTTATCTTGACAGGGTTAGAAACTCAGGCCAGAAAAGAATCTGCAAGCGGCTGCTGAATCATCAATGGCCCACCTTTCCAGAAGGGACTTTCTATTCGCTCACCCAGGAGTCCTTCCCTGAACACGTGTAGAGTGACAGACATGTCCTGTGCCATGTCAGGAACCCCTTAAGAGTTAGCTCTTCTCCTGGCGTTGGTGGCGCACACCGTTAATCCCAGCGCTTGGGAGGCAGAGGCAGGTAGATCTCTGTGAGTTCAAGGCCAGTCTGGTCTACAGAGTTAGTTCCAGGACAGGCTCCAAAACAATACAGAGAAACCCTGTCTCAAAAAAACAAAACAAAAAAAAGAGGTAGCTCTTCCAGATGAGAGGAGGAGACACAGATGACTATAATATTAGGAACTAAAACACTGGTAGCAAAATAGCCTGGGATGCAGGACGCTGGATAGCAGGGAGCTAGGAAAGTGCAGATTGGATTCAGAAGAGGGAAGCACCATGAACTGTCATTTCTTATCGTGCTGAACCACCAAATGGCTTTCAAATAAGAGTACAGCAAAATGGTCAGTCATTTGTGAAGGTAGGATGGTTGGAAGTAAACTGAAGACATTGTGAGGCTGGGAGCTAGAGTGTCTCTCCATCATTGTCTCCTCTATAGCCAAATCTCCTCTAAAGGGTTTGCAGTAAGTTCCCTCCAGTCAGCTCTGTGAACAAAGTAAAGACTGGGAAGCTAAAGAAGGGATTGGTAATGTGGTGAGGCCAGAAAAAAGTTTGCAGGGAAATGCATTCATAAAGTTCTGCAATATTAATTCATTATCAGGGTACATGGGAGGGAACAAACATAGAACTTAACAAAACTGAATTACTCCCTTCAATCCCTACAGATACAGTATCAAGTAAGATAATGTCAAATGTGCAATGTGTCTATCAAAGAGTTCTCATGAGGCTACTCCTGTTGTGGCCCCCAAAGCAAGCTCAGGTGGTAAAGAAGAAGGGCCCTCAGTAAATGGTTAGAGTTCAATTGATTGGAGCAGGAGGCTCCTCAGGGAGGGCACCTTCAGCCTGCCTCTGCAATTTAAAGGGTAACCTCTCTACCCATGAACCTATAAGCTTATTTTGCTAGGCCTCTTCCCCCTTGCCTGGCCTATGATGGTCTAGTCCCCAGTAGCTTTGATTTGTGTTATAGAAGATAGTGATTTAGAGCCTGCACAATCGTTCAGCGGGCAAAAGTACTGCCACCAAGTGTGATGACCTGAGTTCAGTACCTGGATCCCCCCATGGAAGGAGAGGACACACTCCTAAGTGTTTTCCTCTGACATTCATACAAGCTCCATGGCATGTACATACACATATAAACACAATAAAATACAATTGTAAGATAGCAATTTAAGCCAGGCATTGGTGGCGCACGCCTTTAATCCCAGCACTCGGGAGGCAGAGGCAGGCAGATCTCTGTGAGTTCGAGGCCAGCCTGGTCTCCAGGGTGAGTGCCAGGATAGGCTCCAAAGCTACTTAGTAGAATCACTAGCCTTCCTTTGGGGAGTCCAACCCCCATCCAAAGAAAAGCTCCATTTTCTCTTTGTTACACTAGATTATAGGAATTTGAGCTGCCTTAAAAGGAAACTTTGAACGATCCAAAATCCTTCTTTTATATTTTGACAAGTGTATGAACCTGCCCAGTTTGTATGTTAGAAAGGGAAGCTGGGGTGTGGTGGGCACGGTCTTCAGCTGCTGTGAATGAGAGTGTGTGGGGCCATGAAAGAAACCCAAGACTCTCGACAAACAGAGCCCATCCTCGAGGCCCAGAGCTGTCTGGAGCTTTTCATAGTAGTGGGTCTGGGTTTGTGTGGTTCTCAACCTTCACTTATTTATGTTTCTGCCTAGAATGGGATCATTTCTTCCTGGACCAGCCTGGATCTGGGTGGGTTTCCGTAGTTGGCTAATCATGCAGAGTGATACCAACTAACTAAAGTTTACCTAGCACTGACCCTCAGATAGCTTGCCAAGTTTCATAGGCTCTGAAGCTCCCAAAGCCTGTTTCACCAAAGGGCAAAGGTTCCACGCCCTGGATTGGAGAGATGGTATGCATTGTCCTGGCTGGATATGAAGGGCACTTTGGCATTTCTGTGCCCACAGTACATTGAGAGATGCTCTTGGCCTACATGTTACTATTTACATCAGTATGCCCAAAGAAGTAGAGGCCACCTGGGAGTTAAGGCTGGTAGGGAACTAAGAACTGCAAAACTGCAAAGATCAAGTACAACCACTAGATGGCAGTTTGGGCATTCTGCTACCATTGTTAGCTCCAAACACCTGCATTAATGATGTAGCATTCTTTATAT
This sequence comes from Cricetulus griseus, assembly GCF_003668045.3. Classification (NCBI taxonomy): domain Eukaryota; kingdom Metazoa; phylum Chordata; class Mammalia; order Rodentia; family Cricetidae; genus Cricetulus; species Cricetulus griseus. The sequence goes on along the minus strand of NC_048595.1, from coordinate 266,332,002 downwards.
AGCTAAAATGTTAAAAAAAAAAATGTTTAGAATTTTTGAAACTTGGTTAAGCATAGAAAATGATCTCCATTCTCCCATCCAACTGGTGGTTTTGTGATCACAAAACTCATTAGCTGAGGATTTGAAATTAGAACTACTAGTCTTTTTTGGTTTTTCGATACAGGGTTTCTCTGTGTAACAGACCAGACTGGCCTCGAACTCACATAGATCTGCCTGCCTCTGCCTCCCAAGTGCTGGGATTAAAGCCCTGCACCAACCTGCCCGGAAGAACTACTTAACTAGCCTCATGAATGTGAAGGGTTAACATCTCTGAGCCTCTGTGAATTCTTCTGCAGAATGAGGTGATTTGGCAGCTAGTTAGACATTCTTTCTGGAAGCATGTCTCCTCAGAGTGCCATCCACACGACACCTTCCTACTTGTTATTCAGGGCTTGTTACCTACCATCCAGGTGTACTGTAGTAGCTGCTATTTATTGAGGACCTACAAGGTACAAGCATGAGGGCATACACTTTATGAATATTTCCTAATTTACATCCCTTTTTACTATCTGATTATTACCTTGGATGCGGACACTGAGGCTTAGAAAATTTATAGAACTAGCTAAGATACCTAATGGCTAGCCTGGAATTCTCTGAATTCCATTTGTGTGTGTTATTATATCCTACCCTTTCATCAGGTGAGAAAACTTGTAAAGTTTTCTTTACACAATCTGAAGACAGTGTTGCTTTTGAAAGAAAGTCTAAAACCCTTGATCCTGAAAAGGAAATAGATTTTGTTTCATTAAATATCAGAGCTACATGGTTCTATCTATGCTTGTCAGTAGATGCATCTTTGTGAGGCTCTTCCTGAAGCCGAGTTTCCAGTTCCACACATGGGTAGCCAGCAGGCCCTATGTTCTGTCAGCCTCAGGGTTTCTCAAGCACAGTGTCCTTTCAAGACTGCACTGAGTAGATCACACCAAGTAATCCCCAGGGGCCTGTTCAGGTGTCTAATAGATCTGGTGTCTATTGTATGCTGGTGTGTGTCCATAATCTAATATAGAGTCTAAAGGCAGAGGGGTGGAGATTACCCAGAAGGCCTTTCCCTATCATTTAGCAGCTGAACTAAACAAATACCACATAGACATTTTTTTTTGTCATTAGCTGGTGTTAAATGTTGTCTCTGTCTGTGTTTGGCCAATAAATTTATGAACCCTTCTATTGTGCCTTGTTCAAAGAGTGGTGCCTTAAAGTCAGAGCGCAGGGAGGCACCCTCCTGTGACTTTCTTTTCTGCCGCCAACTGTAAGGTTTAGGGGAGCGGTAATAATGTTTTTGGACGGCAGAGGGCAGTGCAGTGTCAGGTTCTAGCATGAGAACCAGTGGTTCTCAATCCTAATGCTGCAACCTTTTAAATAGTTTCTCATATGATGGTGATCCCCCCCAACCATAAAATTATTTTGTTACTACTTCATAGATGTAATTTTGCTACTCTTATGAACTGTAATCTAAATATCTGATATACAGGATATCTGATACATGCGCCACAAAGGGCTCGAGACCCACAGGTTGAGAACCACTGGCACAGCCGCTCACCCTTTCTGCTTTAATTATTTCGCATGTGTGTCACCTCTGAAGCAATAACTACGATAAAGATGTTTCCATGACTTGTTTTACATATTAAAATTTTGGGGGAGCAAGTTGGTGCGGTAGAGCAATAGTAGGAAAACCTGAGACAGAGTTATAGAAAGCAAAAAGAACCTCAAGGCTCAGGGCCACCAGGGTCTTCAGAGGACATCAGCAATGCATTTTTTTTTTTTTTTTTTTTTTTTTTTGTTTTTCGAGACAGGTTTTCTCTGTGTAGCTTTGGAGCCTATCCTGGCACTCGCTCTGGAGACCAGGCTAGCCTCGAACTCACAGACATCCTCCTGCCTCTGCCTCCCAAGTGCTGGGATTAAAGGCGTGCGCCACCAACGCCCGGCAGCACTGCAAATTTTTAAAACAGTGTAGTGTTCTGTTTTCTTTTGTAAAACTGTACTGTTTGGAAATTGTATGCATCCATCCACTGTACCATGATTATAGTCACCCTGACTGCCTACTCCCTCCCTCCAGCTCCCTCTGCACCCACACACATCTCCCTCCCAACCTTGTGTTCTCAATTTTAATGATTTACTGAGTCCAGTTAATGCTGCCCATAGATGTGGGGTTAGCCACCGGAGCATGGGTAACCTACCAATGGTCACCCTCCCCCAACGGAAAGTGGTTCTCTCCAACTCTCCCTTAGTCAGAACTGGGGCTTCAGGAGCCCTTCATACCTCCATGCTGGAATTTTTTAAGTGTATTGATCTTGTGCAGGTAACCACAGCAGCTGTGAGTTCGTGTGTACAGCAGCCATGTGGAGGCTGATGTCACTTCTACGGCTGAGCAGTCCCAGTCACTCAGGAACAGTCTCTGTGTTTACCATTCAATACCCATTTCAACACAGAGCTGCACAGACCTCTCTGCCCTGGGAGCTGGAGGACGGCAGAAGTGGGACCGTGGGCTGAGGAGGACAGAGTGTGGCTGTGGGTGGAGGATTGGGGACCCCTCACCTCTCTGCACTGGGCTGTCTTCTTTTTCTTATTGTTGTTTTTCAAGACAGGTTTCTCTGTCCTGGCACTCACTCTGTAGACCAGGCTGACCTCGAACTCACAGGAATCAACCTGCCTCTGCCTCCTGAGTGCTAGGATTGAGTCCCTCGCTGCCGCTACCACCACCTAGGCCTGTCATCTTTTTATTAAAGAGTCGGACACCCCATTTGACATAAGCCTCAGGCTTCACAAAACTGGGTTTTGTCTGAGAACAGTCATGTCACTTCTTAACTAAAGAGGATATTTTAGTGAGGATACAGCATAGCCATTATTTATAACAAAGTAGCCATAACCAAGTCAACTGCAGGGAGAAGGTGGATCTGGTTTTTAAAAGTAAGTCAGATAAAGGGAAATGGGAAGATAAATAAACCAGCAAATGATCCACTTTTTACAAATGAGTCTGAGTAAATTCAAGTACTTACCAAATATTTACTATGGAAGAGTAATGTCTGTCCCTTAAAAGGAACACAGGAAAATTTTTAATTAAACCCAGTGTAGTGAAGCACACAGAGCCTGATGGAGTGCTGTGAGTTCAAGGCCAGCCTGGTCTACATTGTGAGTTCCAGACAAGCCAAGGCTTTCATAGAGAGACTCTGTCTCAAGAAAAAAAGAAGAAGAAGAAGAAGAAGAAGAAGAAGAAGAAGAAGAAGAAGAAGAAGAAGAAGAAGAAGAAGAAGAAGAGAAGGGAGGGAGGAAGAGAGGGAGGGAGGGACAGAGGGAGGGACAGAAGGACGGAGGGAGGGAAGGAGGCATTATTATAATTAACAAATTACTAAATATGTACTGCTAAGACTCCATTGCAAACTGACTGTTTCTGAGGACTTTATTTTATTAAGCAAAATGATTGTTGACCAGTAATGCCTTTTATTTTTCTAATATTTTTGAGATTATAATATAATTACATTATTTTCCCTTCCCCTTTCTTCCCTCTAAATCCTCCCACATACCCTCTCTTACTCTATTGAGTGGTCTCTTTTAAGTGGTGTGTGTCGGAGCATTTTTTTTCCTGTGCATAATATGGTGCAGGTTATATTTTGGGCTCCACAGTCTGGGGACTGAGGGTTTGTTTGTCTGTTGTCTACTTGTCTGTTTTGGGTGTTGTTTTTTGGTTTTTGAGACAGGGTCTCACTTTGTAGCTCTAGTTGTCCTAGAACTCACAGAGATCCTCCTGCCCCTGCCTCCTAAGTGCCGGGATTAGAGGCGTGGTGTTTTAGGAGAAACATTTACACAGTAAACCTGCTGTGTTTAGGAGTTCTGTGGCTGAGGTGATATGGAGGAAGTGGGAAGTACTTCTGGATGATGGAAGCATCTGGGTTGTGTGAAAGGCTGCCCTGGGGCTAAGCCTGTCTTGTGACAATTTCTCAGCCCACACATCACATGGCCTCTCCTCACCCCCTCACCTAAGTCCTGGAGCAGAATCTGAGAGGATGCCTTGTGTGGCCAGGTGCATAGCTGTACTGCTTGGAACTGGGTCACAAGGAAAGGGAAGTCACCAGTACCTCCACCTCCCTCCCGAGGCAGGCCTGAAGTTCTGGGTGTGCCCCAAACAGCATTTCCTGTTCCAGGCTAGCACTAAAGCAAGGCCATTCCCTGGAACTGCCCATTGTAGTTCTCTCCTTCTCTGGCCACCGATAAGAAACCTGCTTTAGGATTATGTGTTTCTTGAGTTTGGAGGTCAGGAGTACAGGCATGTCAAATGGTATCTACCCTTGGATCTAAGCTAAGTCTTACTCACCACAAGTTTGGTTGTCTTGTTTGTTTGTTTGTTTTGTTTTGTTTTGTTTTTTTAACCCCACAAGTCAAGAGGGCAAGCAGGTGGCCTGGATTCAGCCTACTGTGAGGCCTAAATCACACATGTCTCTACTTTGATGCCTCAGATTCAGTCATAAACATGTCCTGACTCTACCTCTACCAACGTCCCAGTAAGGGTGGGAGCAAGCTTCGGGTAGCTGACAAAGAGCATCCATTTCCCCTCTTTCCTATCAGAATCCTGGGTTTTCAGACAGCTATCTGGTCAGTAATGTCCTTCAGGCTCCAGCCTCAAAGGAACAGTTCCAGGAACTGGTTTGGCTTGTAATGACACATGGCAAGAAATGCCTTCTGCAGAGTATTTCCACACTTCTAAGGGAGATGCAAGGGAGATAGCCTGACATTCCTGTGACTGGAGCCACTGCGGCACTACCAGCAACTGAATTCACCAATTAAACTTAGGAGCTGCTCTGGTTTTATATGTTAACAAACTTTCCAAAAATGGTTTCTCTCAGACTTTGTGTTACTTATAGGGGAAAGGATCTATATTATACACAGGCAAGGACTGACTCACAGAGAAATATGTAGAGAGAACACCATCTTCGGAGCATTTAGCATGTGCAGTAGGAAGGGGCAGCTCCTTGCAGAGCACATGTGAGCACTTACCTCTTCAACTCCTGGGCAATCTGATATATATATATATATATATATCAGAAACAAAGAGGAACAGTACTAAGGACAACAACCTGTCTATACAATTTGCTTAACTCTCCAAATTCAGAAGAAATAACTTTTCTGTTTCAAGCTCTAAGTGTCTTTTCTCACTTACTCGTCCTCTTGGCATATTTGCGAGCAGAAGGACAGGTGAGCATTGTTGGGGATAGTGAGTAGCTTCTGAAGACAGGTCAAAGGCACAATTACATTTTTTCCTTTGGAGCATCACTGTGCAGCCCCAGATGGCCTTGAACTCCAAATCCTTCTGCCTCAACTTCCTGAGTACCAGGATTATAGAATGCCTCACTATGACAGGCCTGTGAGATCCTTTAGTAAATTCCTTGCTATACTGGCATGATTTTTTTTCCTGTGACTAGAAGGAAGACAAAACAATACTGCTTCTAATGTACAACATTTTATGTCATGCAAAGAATAATTTTTTAGCAAAGATGTACAGGAGACACTTCCCCAAATTATGCCCATATAGTGGCAGACATAGTGGTTCCTGCCTGTAATCCCAATACTTGGGAAGCAAAGGCAGGAGGATCAGGAGGTCAGGATCATACTTGATGACATAGAAAGTTCGAGGCTAACCTGGGCTACATCAGAGAGACCCTAACCCAAAAAACACAAGCAACAACAAAAGCAAACATTATTCCCATACGTAGCTTCCTTACTGACAGTACCTCATTGACTTGAATTTCTCTGAATTTAAAACATTTCCCCATTGGTCTCTTTATCCTTGATACATTGTAGAATTCTCAGAAGTCAGTTTCTTCTGTGAAATGTGAGGCCTTGAATGGTTACTTCTCTTCCTGCTTCACTGGCATTATTCATTAAAAGCCTAAATCTTTCTGTATTCCAACCTCAACTATGTGATTCGGAGAAAAACCTATGAACCCTTGTATTAATTCCACTGCTCTAGTGACTCAAAATGACTTAAGGAGTAGGACATTAACAATTCAACACAAAAGGTTAGAGATAAAGCTGGTGTTGGAGCCCATACTTTAGCATCTCAACAAGGTGTTTGAAGATTCCTGCTGCTCTTGTTCATATGTCCTGCTTTCTTTCAGCCTGTTCTCGGCCTAATTTCCAGCATGGTCCCAAGCCAGGTATCATACATATTCTCAATGAACAGGAAGAGCTGTTTCTTCTGTAGGCTTCTTTTAACGGTGACCCTTCCCCCAGACCTTTAGCACCTGTCCTTCACAGCTCTTTAATCAGAATTACACCATAGTGACAATGAAGGTCACACAGACAGGTCACAGAGACATGAAGTAATGTGGTAACATCATCGGAGAGATGTACATGGGATGTGCCTAAATTAATTACTGGTAAAGGGACCAATACACTAGGATTGAACCAGCCATGACTGACTACATTGGTTGGATATGGATTCCAAATGTATGAGGATAGATGTTTGAATAAAATGAGTGTTTGAAGCAAAGAAAACGTGCGTGAGAGAAGACGGCAAGGGTTGGATAAAGGAAATACCTTTTTCCCATTCATTTAAGTATGGTACATATCATAACCCTGGGAATATTTTCCTGGCCGAGCCTTTCTAGTGTGGCTAACCTTTGGACAGTGGGACATGACATTGTTATCTACAGAGTTTATGCTCAAAAATGGTACAATCAAACTACAAAATAAATTCCATAAAACCTCATCATGTTCTAATAAGTTTAAGACTTTGTGTCAAGCTGTTCATAGCCAGGGACCAATATGCCCACTGTCCACAGGTTGGACACTCCTGGTAGATCCTTCTACTAGCTGGGATTCGGTGTCTACTTTTCTTCCAATGTTCATGAAATGTATCAATTTCTTTGTCACTTCTTGTTTGCTGTTTTTGGTTTTGTTTTTGAGACAAGGTTTTGTGCTGTAGCCCATGCTGGCTTCAAACTCACAGCAGTCCTCCTGCCTCAGCTCCTGAGTGTTGGGATTGCAAATGTGAGTGATGACATTTCTCTGTGTTTTTCTTTTGTTAACAGCAGTGACAGTAAAGCAACTGAGAAACTGCAAAGTGTAATGTTAAACCTCATGTCTGAATCTCCGGTCTATCGGCTTATCTGTAGGCCTGTCTGTTCTGACAAGTTTTCACATGAGATGGAAAAGAATTCAGTTAGATACATGGTGACACCAGCAAGACTTAATTTACAGTGTGCCTTAAGAGTACCGGATTATCCACAATGATGTCTTTAAGTCTCTTCAGTTTTCAGGACTCTTGATAACTCATTGCTGTGACCATTTCCATCCTTTCTAGAGCTTTTGGTGTAACAGATGGAAGCCAAGGGGAGTCCCAGGAGTTCACACTGCATGGTGGGGAACCACAGTTATCTCTCAACCCCAGTGAGGTGCCTGGCCCTTCATCTACAGAGTCTTCAGCGTTTAAAAAGGTAATGTTTGATGTTTTTCTTTTCTTTTTTGGTTTTTTGAGAGACTTTCTCTGTGTAGCCTTCGCTGTCCTGGGACTCTGTAGACCAGGCTGGCCTTGAACTCACAGAGATCTACCTGCCTCTGCCTCCCGAGTGCTGCAATTAAGCATGTGCTCTACCATGCTTACATTTAATGTTACATTTTCAATATATGGTTCTCAGAAGTGAATACTTGTAGTAATTAAAACATCTAAGATAACCTATCTGACTAAACAATGCCTACTTATAAGGAACATACATTATATACTATATATAGATATATGTTGTTATGTAGTTATGCTTATTTTATAACATTTTATGATTATCTAACTCAGTGTGATACCAAATATATATTATATGCATTATCTCACATATAGTCTAACATAATATACTGAAATGTGTGATATATGAGTCACATTGCGCCTTCACTGCCATCAGTAATTCTTCCTCACCATCAAAGATCTTTGTCTACCTCTTTCCTTTCACTTGGGGCATATCAAGTACTATGACATCAGCATTTGGAGTTAGTGGTTCTTTCCCATAAAAAGTATTAGCCATCTTCCTGTGGTTAGATGTTCAATGTTGTTAGTTGCTTTCTTTTTTAATTTTTATTTATTCATCTATTTACTTTTGGTTGGAGCCTAGCCTTTAACAGCTGAGCCATCTCTCCAGTCCTCATCTATTTATCTTTGAAACAACATCTCACCATGTAGCTCTGGCTGGTCTGGAACTCACAAGAACTCCCTGCTTCTGCCTCCTGAGCATTGGGATTAAAGACGTGGACACCTCTCCCAGGTAGTAGTAGCTAGATGATATTTGCTCAGACTGTTCTATATACTTGGGATCCACAAGGCCCTGCTTCCAATCTCAGATTTATTTATATTTTCTTAAAAGGGAGGCTTCCCTGAGGTGGGGAATGTGGCAGATGTGTATTCTTGATAACTGTGTTCAGTCATATGAATGGAGACACTATACCTTATATACTTATCTACAGTATAGGAGAAGAGGTTGACATCCTCAGTCACAGTCAAGGCTAGGTCGCTGCCAGGCCCCAGAGGAGGGAGAATACACACGTTTTCCTTGTGGCATATAACATCAGCGAGGAGCACAATAAAAGATATTTTGTTGTGAAAGACGTATCTCCAAATGCAAAAGGCATTTGCTTCATTAGCACTATATATCAAAAGGTAACTACTTAGTACAAGTCAAGTATGGTGGCTCGAGCCTGGAATCCCAGCACCTGGCAGCTGAAGGCAGAGGACTCCCAGGTTCAAGGATACCCTGGGTTACTAAGCAAAGTTGGAAGAATTCTGGATATTGATTGTATATCAGTCTGAATGTACCGGAGACTGTCTATCTGACTATCTTAAAATGACTCAGATGGCCAATTTTTCCATATTGTGAATTTTAGCATAAAAACAAAATTTGGGCTCACCAGTAGAATGCCTATTTGGAATACACAAAGCCCTGGTTCAATCTCTAACACCTCAAACCAAACAAAGCAGAAAAGATGTTGCTTAGTGATGTCAAGTGGTAAGAAAAAAAGGCATGATGATATTACAGGAACATGCCTTGTGTTTCATTAGAACATAGCAAAAGTAGACAGGGAAAATAAGGCAGAATGGTTTTAAATAAAAAACAAACTCAATAACAGCAGCATCTTTATTATCACAGAATCAGAGTACTTTCTAACTTAGAACAGCATAATATCAAATATGATATATAATAAATGTAATATTAAATATAAAAGAAAAATCAAATTTAAATGAATAAACTTTCTATACTTTATGCTTACTTTCAGATTTATCTCTCACTTTCTTCTCTATATAAATTATTTATTTATTGAATTATTTATAACTATGGGCCCTAGTAAGTCTGGTCATTGCCCTTAGCTAGAGTTTCAAGGTATTATTAAACTATACCTTTTATCATTTAAGATGAAAATAGTTCTGTAAATACGGTTTACTTCAATTTCCTGGTTGCTGCAGTCCAGGAAGTGATTGGTGTCAGCATCAGGATAAGGCAAAAGAGGGGATGGAGAGAGGTTCAGAGGTTGAGATCACTGAAAAAGACCTGGGTTTGATTCCCAGCACCCACATGGTAGCTCACAACTGCCAGTAACTCCAATTCCAGTGGACCCAGTGCTTCTTCCGGCCTCTGTGCATACCAGGAGGACATATGGTACACATTCATACATCACACTCACACACAGAAAATAAAAATATTTTTAAAAAACAATTACAACCATAGATAAATCCCCTGGGGAGGAGCATTGAAGGCTCCGAGATGTCCCTGCTTGTCATGCATTGCCATCAGCAGTCCCACTGTCTCTTCTCAGCAGTGACTTGGTCCCTGGGCCACTGCTCACACCCTCAGGCTACAACCAAGAAACTCAGGGCCCAGAACATTACCCAAGAGAGACCCCCAGGCCACCAGAGAGAAGAGACAGGGAAGGTGGAAAGGCCAGAGCTTGGAGCCCCAGCCAGGTGAATAGGGAGCCCAGTGTTGACAGAACAGGTAAGAAGGGAACTGGCAGGAAAGAGTTCAGGCCACACTGTCCCCAAGTGTCACCTAGAATGGGGTTAGCCAGGTACCAGCTCTGTTCTACACTGTGTGATGCTCTTCCCCAGGGACGGTCAAAATTCCTCTGGAAGAACTGGCTTTGAGGTCCGCTGGTGCCTCTTTCTCTGCCATTGTTGCCCTGCTCTCCTTTTTACCCCTCTAGCATCTCTCCACCTCCTTTTTTGTTCTTATTCTTGAGCCATGGCTCTCATAATCTTTCTCAGTCTCTTGTTTATCATACTAATTAGGGCTGGAAACAAGAGGAGGGTGCAATATCCTTTCTCATCATCACCAGTGTGGTTATTTTTTTGTATGTACATGTGATGTGTGTCCATATTCGTGTCTGTACATGAATGCCTGATGGATAATTTCCTTGATTCACTCTGCATTTTATTCACTGAAACAGGGTATCTCAGTTAAACCCAGAGCTCAGTGACTTGGCAAGTCTGGCTAGATAGACTAGACAAAGGGAGTCGGCCTCCCCCTTGCTGCTGAATTACAGGTGGACAGCCATGTCTATCCAGCCTTCACATGGGTCCTAGTGACCCAACTCCAGCCCCCATGCCTGCTCAGTAAGTTTGATGGCCCCTCACTCCTGCCCACCAATGTGCTTTTGACTTCATATCTCTTGAGACTATGGCTGAGAGGTCCAGCTGAACCTGTATCTCAGAGATACCAGATCCTCCACCAAGACCATCACTTTAGATGGAATTCAGTTGATTCAACATAAATGCTGTGTAGTTCAGAACCAGGGTGTCTCTTGGTGGCAGAGACATCTAAGGCCCTGGGGAGAGTCTCTAGGGAAAACAACAACAAAAAAAGGAAATTCTTTGTGGTTTCTCTACAGTGAACTCCCTGTACTGTTCCTGCTTCCCAAATTGCCCTTGTCTCATCCACTCTCCCTCATAGACCGAGTTCTTTCCTGTGGAGTTTGATTTACTGAGGTGCCTGTGTCAGGACCCCCATGGCCTCACTTCCCAAGGAGAAGACATAGATTCTCCCAAGACCCCCCAACCAGATGAAGGCCTGTAAAGATACATCTTTTTATTCAAAATAATGTTTACATTCTTAATTTGCAAAGCTAAGAGATTTGCATTTCCCCAAACAACAGAATTCATCCACAGTTTATATTGGACCCACACATTCTATATCACTATATTTACTTGTTGCTAACTTTAAAGTACTGTAACACAGTCCTTAAGGCTGGTACTAATACTATATTGAATCCTTCCATTAAAATAAGATGACATTTACTATACCTGCTTGTGTACACGGAAATAAAGATTCCTAATTACAAAGGTAATGTCACCGGTCCCCTGCTTTCTCCTTGAGTGCCCAATCCCCACCCTCATCCCATACAGAAGATTAACATTCTGTGCTTAAGAGGCCTCCAAATTTAACCTGCCCCCTGCCTTACACTATCCCACAGGCCATAGTGCATGACTCCCTCTGAAAGCTGTCCCAAGACACAGGACAGAAACATCACTAGGTTCTCAAGCTGTCTTAATGTACTCTGCCTGCCAATTTTACTAAAAGTAGTTCAAAAATCATCTTGAAGAACTGTGGTTTTCCCACATTCCTAAGGCCAAGATCCAACTCTTGTGCCGAGATAAAGGCATTTTCCAGTGAAGGTTCAACCGCCCCACAATGACCATTTCTAAGACTTAAAAGCATCATTCTTCTGCACACCTCAATCCTACATTGTGTTTCCTATTGGGATTTATTTTTTAAAGGCGTGTTGCGTATGTGTGTGCACCTGTGAGTGTGAGTGTGTGTGTGTGTGTGTGTGTGTGTGTGTGTGTGTGTGTGTGTGTGTGTACGTTCATGCATGTCCATCTGTCTGTGTGCCTGAGGAGGCTAGAAGAGGGTATATGATTGACTGGATCCAGAGTTACAGTTGGTTGTAAGCCACCGGACATGGGTCCCAGAAACCAGGCTCCAGTCTTCTGAAATAGCAGCAAGCATTCTTTTTTTTTTTTTTGTAAGGTCAAGAATATAATTTAATAAATAATGAACATTCATCTATTTTTTCATTCATTTATTTTATTTTTTTGCAACATGGAAAACTATTTATTTTGCAGACATGTACATGTATGTTTTCTTATCTTTTTTAGAGACATCCATCCAGCACACTCCATTTAAACAAAAAAACAAAAAAACAAACAAAAATAAACAAACAAACAACAACATAAAAGTAAAAAACAAAATCCCAGAAGAGAGCACAGTTCTGTTACTCTTGTGGTACTTGGCACCATTTTTTTAAAATTAGCTTCTCAGTCATCATCTGGGAGGAAACCATTCTGAGCAACATCATTAAAAACAGCTCTGATAAAGCATGGTCACTACTATGTATCATAAAGCAGGTGCACATATGAGTGAGTACATATCATGTTTGTCTTTTTGTGATTGGGTTACCTCACTCAGAATGGTTTCTTCGAGTTCCATCCATTTTCCTGCAAATTTCAAGATTCCATTGTTTTTTTCTGCTGAGTAGTACTCCATTGTGTAAATGTACCACATTTTCTCCATCCATTCTTTGGTTGAGGGGCATCTAGGCTGCTTCCAGTTTCTGGCTATTATAAATAATGCCGTTATGAACATGGTTGAACATATGTCCTTGTTATATAAATGTGCTTCTTTTGGGTATATGCCTAGGAGTGGAATTGCTGGATCTTGTGGTAGACTCATTCCCATTTTCTTGAGAAGTCGCCATACTGATTTCCACAGTGGCTGTACAAGTTGGCACTCCCACCAGCAGTGGAGGAGTGTTCCTCTTTCTCCGAATCCTCTCCAGCATAAACTGTCACTGGTATTTTCTATTTTAGCCATTCTGACAGGAGTAACATGGTGTCTCAAAATTGTTTTGATTTGCATTTCCCTGATGACTAAGGATGTTGAACACTTTATCATGTGTCTTTCAGCCATTTTAGATTCCTCTATTGAGAATTGTCTATTTAGTTCTGTACTCCACTTTTAATTTGGTAGTTTGGTGTTTTGGAGACTAGCTTCTTGAGTTCTTTGTATATTTTGGAGATCAGCCCTCTGTCAGATGTGGGGTTGGTGAATATCTTTTCCCAGTCTGTGAGCTGCCGTTTTTGTCTTGCTGACTGTGTCCTTTGCCTTACAGAAGCTTCTCAGTTCCAGGAGGTCCCATTTATCAACTGTTGACTTCAGTGTCTGTGCTACTGGTGTAATGTTCAGGAAGCAGTCTCCTATACCGATTGATTCAAGGGTATTTCCCACTTTGTCTTCTAATAGGTTCAGTGTAGCTGGATTTATGTTGAGTTCTTTGATCCATTTTGACTTAAGTTTTGTGCAAGGCGATAGGCTTGGGTCTAACTGCAGTCTTCTACATGTCTGCACCCAGTTATGCCAGCACCATTTGTTGAAGATGTTCTCTTTGTTCCATCGTATAAATTTGGATTGTTTGTCAAAAATCAGGTGTTCATAGGTGTGTGGGGTAATATCAGGGTTTTCAATTCTATTCCATTGGTCTACCAGTCTATTTTTGTGCCAATACCAAGCTGTTTTCAGGACTATAGCTCTGTAATAGAGCTTGAAGTCAGGGATGGTGATGCCTCCAGAAGTTCCTTTATTGTATAGGGATGATTTGGCTATCCTGGGTCTTTTGTTTCTCCATATAAAGGTTGAGAATTGTTCTTTCAAGGTCTGTGAAGAATTGTGTTGGAATTTTGATGGGGATTGCATTGAATCTGCAGATTGCTTTTGGCAAGATTGCCATTTTTACTATGTTGATCCTACCTATCCAAGAACATGGGAGATCTTTCCATTTTCTGGTATCTTCTTTAATTTCTTTCTTTAGAGACTCAAAATTCTAGTGGTACAGGTCTTTCGCTTTTTTGGTTAGTGTTACTCCAAGGTATTTTACGTTGTTTGTGGCAATTGTAAAGGATGATGCCTCTCTGATTTCTTTCACCACCAATGTGTCATCTGTATATAGTAGGGCTACAGATTTTTTTGAGTTAATCTTGTATCCTGCCACTTTGCCGAAGGTGTTTATCAGCTGTAGGAGTTCCCTGGTTGAGTTTTTCGGGTCACTTAAGTAGACTATCATATCATCTGCAAATAGTGAGAGTTTCACTTCTTCCTTTCCGATTTGTATTCCCTTGATCTCCTTTTGTTGTCTTATTGCTCTAGCTAGAACTTCAAGGACAATATTGAAGAGGTATGGAGAGAGTGGACAGCCTTGTCTTGCCACTCTCTCCATTTAATTTGATGTTGGCTATTGGCTTGCTGTATATTGCTTTTATTATGTTGAGTTATGTTCCTGTTATCCCTGATTTCTCCAGGACCTTTATCATGATGGATTACTTAATTTCCATGAGATTGTAAGTTTTCTGTAGTTCTTGTTGTTGTTGAATTCTAATTTTAAAGCATGGTGGTCTGATAAGACACAGGGGGTTATTTCAATTTTTTTGTACTTGTTGAGGTTTGCTATGTTGCCAAGTATGTGGTCGATTTTAGAGAAGGTTCCATGTGGTGCTGAGAAGAAGGTAAATTGTTTTGTATTTGGGTGGAATGTTCTATAGATATCTGTTAAGTCCAATTGCACCATAACTTCTATTAGTTCTTTTGTTTCTTTGTTAAGTTTCTGTCTGGTGTTCCTGTCCAGTGATGAGAGTGGGGTGTTGAAATCTCCCACTATAAGTGTGTGCGGTTTTATGTGTGATTTGAGTTTTAGTAATATTTCTTTTACAAACGTGAATGCCTTTGTATTTGGGGCATAAATATTCAGAATTGAGACTTCGTCCTGATGGATTTCTCCTGTGATGAGTAGTAAATGACCTTCTTCATCTCTTTTGACTGATTTTAGTTTAAAGTCCAATTTGTTGGATATTAGGATTGCTACCCCCGCTTGTTTCTTGGGTCCATTTGATTGGAAGATCTTTCCCCAACCTTTAATTCTTAGGTACCGTCTGTCTTTGAGGTTGAGGTGAGTTTCTTGTAAGCAGCAGAAGGAAGGATTCTGTCTTCTTATCCATTCTGCTAATCTGTGTCTTTTTATAGGGGAGTTAAGACCATTAATGTTGATGGATATTAATGACCATTGATTATTGTTCATTCTTGTTTGTTTTTGATTTGGTGATGGTGGCAAGATTATGTATGGGATTCTATCCCTTTTTTCTTTTGACTGTTGGAAAATTGGGATTATCTAGTGCCTATGTTTTTCTGGTTGTAGTTAACTTCCCTGGGTTGCAGTTTACCTTCCAGTACTTTCTGTAGGGCTGGATTGGTGGATATGTATTGTTTGAATCTGGTTTTATCATGGAATATCTTGTTTTCTCCGTCTATAATGATTGAAAGCTTTGCTGGGTATAGTAGTCTGGGCTGGCATCCATGGTCTCTTAGTGTTGGTAGAATATTGATCCAGGACCTTCTGGCTTTCAGAGTTTCCAGGGAAAAGTCAGGGGTGATTCTGATAGGTTTGCCTTTATAGGTTACTTGACCTTTTTCCTTTGCTGTTCTTAATATTTTCTCTTTGCTGTGTATGCTTGGTGTTTTGATTATTATGTGGCGAGGTGACCTTTTTTTTTTTTTGGTCCAGTCTATTTGGTGTTCTGTAGGCTTCTTGTATTTTCATTGGCATGTCTTTCTTTAGGTTGGGAAAATTTTCTTCTATGATTTTGTTGAATATGTTTTCTGCACCTTTGAGTTGGATTTCTTCACCTTCTTCTATACCTATTATTCTTAGGTTTGGTCTTTTCACAGTATCCCATATTTCCTGGATATTTTGTGTTAGGGATTTGTTGGACTTAAGATTTTCTTTGGTTGATGAATCTATTTCCACTAGTGTGTCTTCAACTCCTGAGATTCTCTCTTCCATCTCTTGTATTCTGTTGGTTATGCTTACATCTGTAGTTCCTGATCGTTTACCCAGCTTTTCTATTTCCAGCATTGCCTCAGATTGTGCTTTCTTTATTGTTTCTATTTCAGTTTTTAGGTCTTGAACTGCTTCTTGTATTTTGGGGTTTGTTTTGTCTTCAATTTCTTTTATTTTCTCATGTCTTCTTTGAGTTCCTCTATCATTTTCCTGAAGATGTTTTTAAGGTCATTCTCTTCTGGTTCATCTGCATTGTGATGTTGAGGTCTTACTGATGGCTCCTAAGTATGGTTCCTAGTCTCAGGTGGTGTCATATTGGGTTTTCTGTTGTTGGATGTGCTTTTATCTTGCCCTTTCTCATCCTTTCTTCTGGTGGGTGTAGCAAGTGTTTCTTGTTCTCCTGATGGGTGTGGCACCACATTTCCCTTCTGGTAGATGCAAACAGATCCAATACTCTGATGTCGGTTCTCTTCTTGTGGATGGAGTTGTCACTGTTACCCAGGTGTCGGCAATGTCCGGGTGTGCCGGGTCCTGGCGGGAGGGCAGTTGGAGGCAGAGCTGTCACTGGGCCTCGGGGTGTCGGATCCCGCTGCCGAACTCCATATGACACTTGTGTCAGATGACTCTGAGAAGTGACGACGAACTGGACTGTAAACAGTTCCTGGCCTACCTGGGCTGGCAGATGTAGGCCTGGCTGCCTCTGGGGGCTGCCTCTGGGTGTTCGGTGTTCGTAACCTGCCTCCGCCGAACTGGGTCCGGCAGGCAGGTCGCTTGCGTCAGATGACTCTCAGCAGCAAGCATTCTTAACCGCTGAACCATTGTCTCTCCAGCCCCCAGAGATTTTATTTTAGGTGATCTGTGCCATTTGGTATTGTGATTAGAGACTGCTGAGCTCTAGGACCTACCTACCTTGTCCCTCTGCTCCCCTCTTCAGTCAGCTCTTGCTGTAGTTCTCTTTACCTTGCCCTGGAACATGGCCTATCAACACAGGTACTTTTAGGGACTAGGATCTAGTTCAGTTAGAGTTTGTGCCTAGCATGACTGAGGTTCCAGGTTCACTCACTACTATTAAAAATAACAAAAACTAGCACCACCTAAGTGTGTAAGTACTTCATCTCAATTGGTCTTTCAGTTCAAGATGTCTGCATGGCAGGAGTCTCTGCTTAGTCACTTGATCTAAGGAATAAAAATAACACAAAACAAAACAAAAAATCTACAACAGGAAGCAGAGTGAATAGCATGTTGTAGCTTATACAAAAGGCAGCAGAATAGAACATACATGTATCTTTTTATCAATGCATTGAAAACTAGCAATGCTGAATGTGAAGGCACACTCCAGAACTTGGGAGACTGAGGAAGGAGGATTGCAAACTAGCCTGTTCTACATAGGGAGATGCAAAGTCTCTAGTTAATTAATTCACACTAGTAATAATTAGCTGTGATGGAGTAGAGTAGGAAATAAACAGGTAGGAGACACAAGCTTTGATGCTTATGTTTGCATTTCTGTCCTGGAGCTGTATGAAAAGACTGTTTACTCAAAACATCTTTTTGAAGAGGAATAATGTAAACATTATTGTGATTAAAGTTAAAACTTAGGAGTGTATTTGTGATTGCGCAGACCCTCTGATTTTCTATAAGCTGTGACAACATTGCCTGAATTGTCTGGGATATTCTGTTTGGTCCCAGGTCTCTTTTACAGGCCAGTCTCTTGCCTTTGGACACCTTCCTGTGCCCAAGCATCCCCACTTTCATATACTTGTAGACAAGCTCTTCCTCAGTGGCCTCTGCCCAGGAAAACTGTTGATTTTTCTCTGCATATGGCCGGTTCCCTTAAGAGTACTCTGAATTCAGCCTTTACTGGACTGTCAGCATGTCCTCTTGCTAGCTCAGGAGACTCTAAGGGCCTCTGATGGTTTATGCTATTGTCAGCTCTACAGGATCACCCTGATGCCTGTGAAGAACTCTCTAGATTAGGTTAGATGATGTTGGGAGACTCCCTGTAACTGCAGTGTCACCAGCACCCTCAGTCCCCTGCCACCATGACTTCCCCATGTGATGGACTGTGAGCAAGATAAACCCCTCCCTAAGCTGCTTCTGTCAGGTGCTTTGATGTGACACACACAGGGTCCTGTCTGTCCTGCACAGCTGGAAAGCAGTCTGTTCACAACAGAAAACAATACTATCACTCGGGCAGCATTTCAGTGCCAGTTTGAACCTTATTTTTGTTTAGGCTTTTACAGAAGATCAAGAAATCTCACTGAATGTGTGTGTACACAGATAACCCATGTGTGGGTCTCCGAAAGGACTCCACCCTTTTCCTCTGCTCTCATGCTGTACAGTGGCCAGTGTCCTGGACATCTGTGTCCCTATCTCTCAGCCTGTTCACACAGCCTTTCCATGCACAGGAAGGCTCAGAAGTTGTGTGCCAGAGGCTATTGCTTTGGTACCTATAGATGGCTTTCAAACAGTGGGGTTCCCTGTGCCTGCTGCTTTTCTCCTAAAAACTAAGTATCAGAGAGAGAGAGGGAGAGAGAGAGATTATTTGTGACTTGCAAGCTTTCTATTTGAAGGTGTCAGGGTCACCAGGATGTAACAGGAAAGCTCAGATAGGAATTTGTTTTCTTTTCTTCCCAAGCACATGCTGTCTCTTCCTTTGAAGTAACCACTGTGGGTGTTGTTTATTTACATATGTATAAATAAACACATAAATATATGTAAGCCAGTCTATTTCCTGTATTCTGCCAAGCTAGAAGGCTTTGTTTGTGAGAGGGTGTGGTTTTCTTCAACAACATGGTAGCATATTTATCATTTCTCTTCTAAATATTGTATTTTCTTGTGGCAAAAGAAATGTCCAATTGTAATGAAATATACAAAACAAAGGTTTAAGGCTCTCTCTACCTTGACAGGTAACTGGTCTGGTTTGTATCTCTTACTACTTACTATATGAGCAGTTGGTTCAGTGGGTCCTAATTTTAACAGAAAGTTCAAGTAGCACATTCAATTCTCCAACTGATTTGCTCTATTTTCTTTCTCCTCCACACAGTGTCACCTATAGTCTAGTCTGACCTGGAACTTCTTACATAGCTTGAGGATGACCTTGACAACTTATTTTTTTCTTATCTAAGAAATCCTGGTAATCCCTTTCCCAGGCACCTGTAACGCAGGCCCCTTTGTGATAAGTAGTGTTCTTCATATGTAATATGATAGATAGACTATCATATTTCTCCTGTGTTCTCCTTTTTCCCTTTTTGTTTTGTTTTTGTTAGTTACTTCTATGGGCTAAATTCTCTTAGAAGTAGATATGCTAAATTAAAAGCATTTGTATTTTAGAGCAGATTATCAGACTGGCCATAAAAAAGGACTTACCAAGCTTACACCACAGTAGTGATTTGTCTGTTTTTTCCCTCTTCATATGATATGTGTAACCAAACTTTTTAAGTCTTGCCAGTCTATTGATATTGTGTTACTTAAATTTGCAATTCTTCAGTTAAATGAGGTTGAAAGTCAGAAATGGTGGTTCACCCTGTAATCCTAGCACTTGGGAGGCTGAAGCAGAAGGATTGTTTTGAGTTCCAAGCCAACCTGGGCTACAGAATGAGACCCTTTCTCAAAAAAGAAAAGTAAATCAATAACAAAAAAAAAATGAGGCTGAGATTTTTTTTTTAATGTTTTTGGTCATTTTATGTTTCTGCAATGAATTGTCTTTTCCTGTTCTTTCTTTGGCTCCTCACTGGTTTGTCTGTATGGAGAGATGCTGTGACAATCCACGATGCTCAGCACTGACTAAAGTTTTGTTATTTTTCTTTGCTTGAGACGGGAGTGGGGGGGGTCTCTCTAAGTAGCCTGGGATGTCCAGGAACTGGCTACTTGCTATTAGACCAGACTAACCTCACAGATCCACCTGTCTCTGCCCCTGGAATGCTGGGACTAAATGCATGTGCCACCATGTCCAGCCTTGATAAAAGTTTTTTATATGAAATATTTTTATCTTTTGTGGCATCATTTCCTCCCCTTCTTCTCCTTGTCTTCCTCTCTCTGCCCTCCCTCGTCCTTCTTTTCCCTTCCCCTCCATATCCTTAAAGGGACTGTCTGGCAGATGGGAAGCTGCTGTGGGACTTGCAATTATTGGCATGAAAGGTGAAGGGCTGCAGTGTCCTTCAGTCTGCGTTCTCCCCCTCTTTGTTTAAGTTCATTTCTTTCATATGACAAAAAAACTTTCCAACACTTAAAACTCATGGTTTGAAAACACTCAAGGGGGTGTCCTCTGGGATGCTTCAACCAGCTTCAGGGGTGGCCTCCTCCTTTTGGGAGCACAGAGTGGTGACTGTCCTTACATCATACCTGCTGTAAGGAATCACCAGTGGTCCAAAACCACAGGGACAATTCAAAGCTCAGCGCAGTGGTAATTACTGTTATTGTTCTGACATCCTGAAATGTCAAGCTGAATTCCTATGAGCAAATGCAACACGGGAGAAAATTAAAGCTGTGGTGACATCATGCCTACAATAAAGAGGCGTCTTGACCAGTGATGCTTACTTGTTTTCCTGAGGCCACCGAGAGAGGATCTCATCATTTGGAGAGATGACATGGTTGAGCATGGCCTTCTTTTGAATGGCTACAGGGTCTCTCCTCATCTCAGCAGAGTATTCATTTTTTGATCAGAAGTCCCTCTTTGGGATCAAGAGCAGAGGCCCCTGTGTGTCTTTCCCTGGCTGCATATGTGGCTAGGGGGGCTGCTTTCATTCCAAAGCACCTACTGTTCCCTCTTGGAGAAAATCTGAAAGCTGACCCACTCCAGCACCTCAATGGGGGGTCGAACTTGCTGTGGCTGTGGCTGTGGCTGTGGCAGGTGTAATGGCTGTGCTAACAATCGTAGCAGAAGTGTTGACTCTCGAAACAGGGGCCTTGACTCCCGGAATAGATGTGAAAATTCCAGAAACAGGTACTATGACCGGGATCTTGAGGTGAGTTCTTACTGAGTCTTCTGTGGCACTGGGTTTTTGTTTTGTTTACAGTGTCTCTTTAAAAGTGTTCAAATATGAAATATGTGAGTAGGAACCAGCATTTATTACTGTTGTGGATCAATAAACATTTTGGTCTTGCATTTGCCAATATCAAGATCAGTACAATTAAAATGCGCATTCTTCTCTTCTCTGCCCCCCTTTCCCTTGCCTTGTGTTGATTTTTCTTCTAATTGGCTATGGCTCAGTTAGTGAAGTAAATGCCACTGAAGTGCATGACTGAGGGTTATTCTTCTCTGAGCCTTAGCCCGCTCTAAATGAAGCTTTTCAGAACCTGTGTTGGAAAAATACAAATAAAACTTGCTTCCTATTTTCTCTAAAGCTGTTTTCCTTTGTGCTGAGCTCATTTGCAGGGTACCAAGTTCTTACTGAAGCTAGATAATAATAAACCATGAAGATACTTGGAGAATGGGGGTGGGGACACAGCACAGTTGGTAGAATGCTTGCCTAAAATGCCCAAGTCTCTCTCTGGGTTCGATCCCCAGCTCTGCATAAACCAGGCATGGTGGCCATGCTTGTGATCCCAACACTGTGATGGAGGCAGGAATTCAAGATCAACTTTGGGTGCATAGTGACTTTGAGGCCAGCCTGGGATACAGGAGACCCTGTCTCAAAAATACATCAAGATGCCTTGAGGAGTGACATTTGAGAAAAGCGGATGATTGTTTTCAGATTCTGGTTCTGTTGTTTACAGTACTGGGGATCAAGCCCAGGGCTTGCTTATGTGAGGCAAGAGCTCTGCCACTGAACTACATCTGTTGCCTCCATTTTAAGATTCTAATCCACAGCCCAAAGTTGCCTGTTGTGTACCACATTTCATGAGCTGTAAGATGGAGACGGGTCTAGCTCTCAACCTGGATGGTTTCCCCACCATCCACACTCCCTTTGTAGGATCTGTACTACTCTGTAAAGTGTAGAGGCTGTCACCACCAGCCTGCATCAGCTTTGATGTTTATTCATTCTATTCTTCACCTGTAATAGTATATATACATTTGCTTTGTTCTGTGCATGGGAACTTTGAAGCTGTTGGATGGAACTCATAAGTGTGTGTCAGCCTTGTTTTGTAATATGCTCAAGGAAAAAGCGTGTCCTATAAACTTTTGATCTATTCTTTTTTTCCCCTGTCAGAGTACTGCTCTAACCCATAATTGAATGAAACAGGTAGTTTATTATAAAATGTGTGTATGTTTGCATGCATGTACACAGAAATACACTTTTGAAAAACATCTAAGTGTTGAATGACAGTTCAATAGATTAAAAGCCCTTCTCTGACCACATCACTCTCAAAGCATCCTTTCAGATGTGTCTATACTGGGGATGTTGGATCTTAATCACTGTTGACTTTACAGTTGTGACCTCTGAGTGCCTTTTCCTGCCCCTGTACCTGGTGATCCTTAAATGTGAAGATTCTTAGTTTTAAACACCACTTTCATGGTCTTTTTTAATTATTGGCTAATTGGCAACTCTCTAGAGATATTTTTAATGGTTTCCAACCAGAATTTTGGAAGAAAATGTCAAGAACAACTTGGGAGAGAACTCAAATTTTTGGCTGGAAGACAGGCCCAGTAATACTAACTTAAATGCACCGAGATTGGTGACAACTTATGATTAGGAGAGAGCTTTGTGATTGTGAGTAACCGCAGACAAGTTGGATCACCTCAGTACACTGAGATACAAGGACTTATGCCCAGCTTACTAAGTGGAGGGATTAAGAGCCTGAGAGTGGACATGCTGCTCCCCAAGGTGACCCTACCCTGAGCATCGAGGAACTAACTTTGCTTAACTTTAGGGTAAGAGAGGTGGGGGATTATGTAGACCACTGGTATTAAAACATCCACTTTAAAATATCTCCCTGTTAATGATGATGCCCCTCAAATCAGAGCCCACAGGTGTTCTGGTGATCTTTGCCTAAAATAACTTAAAAACTAAAACAAGCATTCTCCTTCAAGAGTTAACTTCTAGGCCTGGAGTGGTGATGCACCCCTCTATAAAGTAGCACTTGAGAGGTGGAGGCAGGAGGAACTCTGTGAGTTCAAAGCCAGCCTGGTCAACATAAGGAGCTCCACAATAGCCCAAAAGGGGAAACAAAAACAGCAACAACAAAAAAAAAGTAAACAAAAACCAGTTAACTTCTAGCCAGAATTGGGAGCACAAACCTGTAATCCCAGATACCTGATATGCTGAGGCAGGAGGTTCAAAAGTTCAAGTATCCAGTTGTAGAGAAGGAGAAGGGATGAGCAAAGGAGCCAAGACCATGCTGGAGAAACCCGAAGAAATAGTTGACCTGACCTAGTGACAGCACAGAGACACTAGTCATAAAGCTGGGGAACCAGCATTGGACTGAACCAAGCCCTCTAAATGTGGGTGCCAGTTAGGAGGCCAAGACAGTCTATGAGACCCCTAACAGTGGGCCAGTGTTTATCCCTACAGCACAAATGGACATTGGGAGCCCATTCCCTATGGAGGGATACAATTGCAGCCCAGATACACGAAAGAGGGCCTAGACCCTCCCCAAAATGATGTGACAGACTTTTATGATCCCCTGTGGAAGGCCTCACTATCTTTGGAGTGGGTGGGGAGTGGGTTGGGGGGGTCAGTGAGGGACATGGGAGGACCAGGGAATGGGGGGATTGATATGTAAATAAGTTGTTACTTAAAAAAAGTTCAAGTATCATCTGGGCTACAGAATGAGTTCAAGTTTAGCCTCTTCAACTTAGAAAGTCTAAATGAGTAAGTAAGCAGGCTGGGGCTGTAGCTCCTGCACTCATCCAGCATGCAGACGGCCCTCAATCCCTGCTTCAGTCCTCATGGGGAAAGAAAAAGTTGTAAGAATTCGGGAATTAGTTAATGCTTCTCCTTAATGTGCATGTTAATGACAAATATTGGATTTTAAATAATTTACAAAGTGACAATATACATGGTAAGCTTATAAAGTAACCTTTTCAGGGGAACCCTCTTCCAGGTTTTTTTTTAAAACTGTAGTAATCCAAATATGTGTTTCTCTTTAAGTTCTGATTAATTACTACCTTAGGTTTCTGGAGTCTTCTCTAATATTGCTCATGGAATTTTGTAACATTCTAGTAATTTCTCCATATTTATTTGTGCATGATATATATGTGTAGTCACGTGCTATAGCACGCCTTGGGAGTCAGAGGACAACTTTGTTGAATCAGTCCCCTCTGTCCATGTTCAGGAGATTGAATCAGGTTACCAGGTTTGCACAAAAAGAGCCATCAATCCCTGGGCCATCTCCGTGAGACCAAAGCACCAACTTCAGCTGAAGACCAGAGCCCACAGGTCTGGCTTCTGAAAATGAGTGGCTAGGAGTTGGATTAGATGGTGCCTCGGCATTGTGTGGTGATGCCTCCCAGGCTTTAGGGGGCAGGGGAAGCCAGCTGGGAGAGGAACTTGGGTTTGTCTACTTCCGGCCCTGTCTTCAAGGCTCAGAGACCCTACCACTGTCACCACTTTGTATCTGGTTTTGACATTTGGCTGAATTTGTGCAGATTTCTTTTGAATAAAATATTAAGGTGCTGGAAAAACTCTTGGAAACAACTAGAATAGATTATAAATAATATTCGTCTGCCTCCTAGTATCTGATTTTATGAACTAGTTTTAGTAATTCATCTTATTCTCATATTACTTTTTTTCAAAGAAACACCTGGGGCCAACAGGATAGCTTATTGGGTAAAGGTTTTTGTTACTGAGACTGGCAACCTGAGTTTGTTCCCTAGAATCCACATAGCGGAAGGAGAGAACTGATGCCTACAAATTGTACTCTCTCTATAAATAAATACATAAATAAAATTTAAAATAAAAGAAAGATTTTTGTCTCACTGATACCATTAACTTCCTAAATCTCCCCATATCCGTAGAGATCTCTTTACTATTGCATATTCATCTTATCTATAATTTCTTATAAATATTGTTTACATTTGAGTAAGCTTCCTGTCCCTACTGGATTTCTGTTGTTGGTGGTGTAATATCACTCTTAAGTTTAATTGTTTTTGCATTTTATTTTTATCTGTGAATCAGTGATCTTAACTGTTTAGATATGTCCCTTCTTCCCAGTCATTTGTAAAGCCACCAAGAGGAATGGTAATCAAGTTGAAATTACTAGGAGAGAACAATTGACTAAGTTGGTACTTTGACCTCATATTGCTAGATGATCTTGCAGTGAGTCATCTTATATACTGATGGGGGATGTCCTTCTGTATATGTGTCTCTTATTGGTTGATGAATAAAACACTGTTTGGCCAATAGCCAGTAGAGGCAGGAAGATAGGTGGGACTAGGAGACGAGGAGAATTCTGGGAAAGGTAGGCAGGAGAGCCCGCTAGAAAGAGACTCCATGTAGTGGAGGAAGAACCCTTCTCCGGTAAGATAAGACCACGTAGGAATACTAAGATTAATAGAAATGGGTTAATAATTAAGACAGAGCTAGCCAATAAGAAGCCCTAGCTCCCCAGTAAATGCAGAGACTTAATATTAATTGTAAATGCTCTGCCCAAAGCTTAGGCTTGTTACTAACTAGCTCTTTAACCCGTATTTCTTATCTACACTCTTCCACATGGTGATAACTTTTTCATCATGACATGTTCATCTTGCTTCTATCCAAGTCTCCTGGTGACTCTGCCCTCCTTCATCCCCAGATCTCTTTTTGTTCATATCTCTTCCTGCCCATCTATTGGCCAGTCAGCTCTTTATTAACCAATGAGAGTAATACATATTCACAGTATATGAAAAGATTGTTCCACAGCACAGGCCCTAGCCCTTCTGTGGGCTTGTTGTTATTTTTTTGTTTTGGATTTTGGTATTGATTTGTGTTGAGGCAGGGTCTCACTGTGTAGTCCTGGCTGCCTGGGAGCTTCCTATACACACTAGCTTGCTTTAAACTCACAGAGATCCCTGCTTGCTTCTGTCTTCCAAATACTGGGATTAAAGGTGTGTGCCACCATACCTGGCTATTTTTTTTTCATTTTAATCATATGTGTATATCTGTGTGGGGATATGTGCACATGAGTGTAATGCCCTACCCTCAGAGACCAGAAGTATGGGTTGCATACACTAGAGCTGGAGTTAAGGTGGTTGTGAACTGCCTGCATGGATGCTGGGAACTGAACTAGGTCCTCTGCATGAGCAATATGTACTTTTAATCACTGAGCCATCTCTCCAGTCCCCCCGCCTTTTTTTTGCAGTTTTACTGCTAACATTCTGCCATGTCTTATCCCTTGTCCCTTACTTGGTATGTATGCTATTTACTTATTCATTTAATATTTGATGAGTTATCTTGGGAGCTTCTTCATGCAGCAGAAAGGAAGTGAATGATAAAAGATAAAGGATTATCTATATTACTAATTCTTAACCTGAACGAAGACTGAAAGAAGTGACAGACCAGTGTGTAAGATTTAAAACTAAGATGCACTATATTGGTTATATTTAACACTATCTTGTTCTCGTGCATCTAGGAAAGGGATAAAGGTGTTGGCTGCATGAGAGAACAATCTGGCCCATGGAGACTGTCTCCGGGCAGAAGAAAGGGCACAGAAAGGAAACTGAATAGAAGTTCTTTTCCCCCTCAAGTGTTCATGGGAGTCCATTTATTAAATGCAGACAAAGAAATTGTGGAGAGGTCTTAAGCAAAGATAATTATTTTATAATAGGTTAAATGTGGGAAAGACAGTAGCATTTGTCTTCTTAGTGTAATGGAAGAGTTATGTACAGAGAATAAAAAGAGCGTTGAAAAGAGGGACTCTCAGAAACTGCTCATGTGGCCACCCAAACTGTGGGTTTGAACAGTGGCAGAGGCTGTTGAGAGGGATCGAGTCAAAAATACTGAATGACATATCCCTTGCATCATGTGAGCGAGGGTGGACTGACACAATTATAATGTTTAGACTCAGAGGTTGGTGACATGCTCCTGGTGACAATCTTGAGTCTTCGGAAGGGAGCTGGGTCACATGGGAACCCATCTGTTCATTATAGAGAATGCTGAGCTTGAAGTAGTCACTTGAAGAATAGCTAGAGGGATTTGCGGTATTTTCAGAACAAATAAGAATCTGAAGGTTTTTCTGTTATTAATTTATTAAATTTTGTAAAGTATGATCAAAATGTATTTGTCAGCAAAATCTAACCAAGACAGATATGAAGCAGCATGTCTTTAATTATCTCACTTGAGTAAATAGCATGTATTTTACTGTCAAAACTTTTACTGTGTCGTGCTATACACAGAGACCATCTTCCCCAAATTTGAAGGTCCTTTGAAATATTTCTGTTTCCAGGAACCTTTCACATGGGGTGAGAGATTCGGAACAACTTCAGAGAAAGCAGCAATGGCGGGGGGGGGGGAGCTTACAGAATCACAGAGATTGTCTCTAGAGTTAAATCAATGATCATGGGCTTCAAATGAATGATTAAATTGCAAACAGAAACAAGTAGAAAATGTAAAAAGAAAAAAGGAAATTCGAAAGACTAGGTAAAATAAAGATATTGGATTTGGCAAAAGGAATGGTGTTGAACTTGTAGAGTCCTTTAAGATCGTGGGAATAGAAGCAGGTGGCTTCCCTGCACTTACTCCAAGTCTTCTGGCCCAGAAATATTTCAAAGGAACCTTCAGATTTGGGGAAGATAGTCTCTGTGTATTGCACAACACCTTAATAGTTCTGATGGCAAGTGTATGTTATTTACTCAAGTGAGACAATTAAAGACCCATTGTTGGAAATGGAGCCTGGGCTTTGTCTTCAGGCTGATGGAAAAGTCAAGAATGGGTGGATAGTGGCTGTCAGGAGGTCACACATACACAGTCGGGGTAGACTCTTTAGAAAGATGGGACAAACCAGTCAGTTGTAGAAGCCAAGAAGAGCACAGAGGAGATGGGGCAGAACTAAAAAGGCTTCAGCATGAGGGAGGGACGGGTTACTGGAGACTGGGGTGTTGAGTGTCAGGGCCCATCATTTTGTAAGACATTTGCCAGTTAAGAACATGGCAATGACACATGAAGAAATTCGTGCTGGAGTTAATGTTCTTTGTAAAAAAAAAAAAAAAAAAAAAAAAAAAAAAAAAAAAAAAAGGGTAAATTGGCGTCTGGAAAGAGCATGATTTGTCGATAACCACTGACAGGTATGATTGGATGAAACAGGAAACTCATGGCTGCAGAAGGCCCAGGATGAAGGGAGTGTCATAGACTCATAGTCTAGACCCAAAAGGGGATGTTTAGCCATGATTGCTATGTTATTCAATGGGATGTAAAGGTTCCAACCCACAAAAATGTGGGGTCCTTTTATTCTCCCAGGAGACATGCAGATGTGATCCTTGGTTTATGTGAAACAATAAACACTATGTGATCCTTGGTTGTTGGGATTCCCAAAACGAAGCAAGTCACTATCCCAGGTCTAAGACTGTGACTGTGGCAGCAATTGGGTCCCTTCCTTTTGTCCTCTTCTCTCCTCTTCTCAATGTCCTTTGTGTACAGAGGAAGCTGGGACCATCTTGTTATGTGGCAATCACATCCCATCATCCTGCTGCTTGTGCCCCAGGTGTCCTGCAGTTGCCCCTATCTTCCTGCAGGTTCTCAGTCTCTTGTGACCCGCTGTGTGTCCCTGCCTCCCTCACTGCCCATCTCCCACCACTCATCCCTTATCCCACCCGAACTCTTTCTTGCTGAGAAAATAACATAGCAGCCCCTGTTTGCTTGGCCTAGAACACACCTTGGGGCGCCTTCAGGGACTGATTGCCGCTCGCCCTTCCCATTTCTTTAAATGGTACCTCTGCAGGAAGGCCACTCCAACACCTCAGCCTACAGGAATTGTCCGAAGAGCACAAATCACTGTGTGACAGTTTCCTGTTTGCCTTTTTCTATCTTCTGTCTCTTGCAACATAAACCAGGAAACAGGGATTTCCAACTCTTGGTCGCTGCTGTCCTCGGTCCTAGCACTGTGCCTGGCACACACACAGTGCTCAGTGAAGTTTTCTGACTGAGTAATGACAAACTCTGTTTCTTTTATTTCAGTTTAATTTGCTTACTACTTGTTTCCCAAAGACCTTTTAGGGGTTTTTTGTTTGTTTGTTTTCGGTTTTGTTGTTGTTGTTGTTGTTTTGTTTTTTTGGGGGGTTTTTTTGAGGAGGAGGGAGGGAGGGGTTCGAGACAGGGATTCTCTGTGTAACAGCTCTAGCTTTCCTGGAACTCTCTCTGTAGACCAGGCTGGCCTGGAGCTAACAGAGATCCACCTGCCTCTGCCTCCTGAGTGCTGGGATTAAAGTCGTGCCCACCACTGCCTGGCTTCCCAAAGACCTCTTAACACTTAGCAGGCATTAGGAGTTTGTTAGTTTTTAAACACAGTTTGACTTGTTCACCTCAGTTTGGCACAGTATAAGGTACTCTGCTCCTCTCCAGCACAGGGTGGCAATTGCTGGGACTAACTGTCCTGTGAGGTTTCTTAGTCGGTTAAGTCCAAAACCTATTTTGTTCCGTTCGTATTCATTGGCCCCTAATTAACAACATTAAAAAAAAAATCTCCCCTCGTAGATAGCTTACATAGCAGAAAGCTGTTTTGGGTTCAGAAGCAGTTTTGTAAGCAACAGCTGTAGTGGCTGTGCCTCAGGCCCACATTCTGGCTGTCACCTGTGCCAGGATGCTCATGAGTACTCAAACTGTTCCTTTGTTTGCTTGGGGATATCTCCTGCTGGTCTTCTCTCCAGTTCAGTATCCGCCAGGTAAACATGGCACAGTGACATACCCAGAAGAATAAAATACTAGCATGCCCTTCCCTTATGGGACACACTCATGAAGATGAGCACAGAGCAGGAACCCAAAGGCCAGCATGTAATCGTTCAATGGAGTGAGTGTAGATATGTTCAGACCACCATCCTTCCAGTGAGTGATGCAGCTGTGCTGGGCTCTGACACTATGTAATTAATACATACCATTCCTCAAGGCCATGCTGCCTGCTGGTGCCATGAAGCCTGCTTACAATTAGCACAGTACAATCATTAATTAGCCCATACTCAAGCCCCTGAGCTGGGTATCATTATTTCTGCTTTGCAAACAAGGAAAAACAAGGGTGCCAGGGCCCAGGTTATAAGTATCGAGTCACTGAGCTTAATAAAGAATCTTGGAATTCCTCATTCTAGATGGGTTTCCTGCACTAGGGAGTGTATCTATATTCCTGTTGAAGACCACCCAGTGGGAATAACTCCAAAACAGATTGTGCTTGCAACCTATTTCAACTCCAGCCTGTGGTTTCCTGCATGAAAGGAGACTGCTTTCTGCTTGGCCTGGTGGGAACTGGAGAGGAGGGACTGTGGCAGGAGAAGGCTTGCCTCAGTGAAGATCAGGGACATTCTTTTGGTCTTTGGAGAGATGTCACCTGAGCATTTTGAGAATGTCACTTAGGTCTGGAAAATGTGTTATTCTTTGCAGAGAGGGCGGAACGTGCAACTTGGCATTCCTCTCCAGAACATTTCTTGTAAATTCTAGAAGCTCAGAACAGACAAGTCTGCTTCTAGAATCCCTTCACCTCACTGCAGGGATGGAAGCATAAACACACACACACACACACACACACACACACACACACACACACACACACACACACACACACACACACACAAAGAAACACAGGCAGACAGACAGACAGACAGACAGACAGACAGACAAGCCTAGGAAGAAGGTGCTCCCATGTAGGGCTTTGCATGCCTCTCATGGTGGTTGCCTGGACTGCTGAAGGGGAAGGCTAGCTAGTTTCTGCTAGTCACAGTTCCACAGGATCTATTTTAGTCTTCTGTATAAATTATCAAATAAGTCCAAAAGCTATTCTACACCCAGTGTGTGATGCAGTGCCTAGGGGATGGTTTCTGGACCACCTTGCTCCACAGGGTACTGTTAGGAGACTTCTGACTTTTAGCTGCCATTTACTTCCCAAATTGGTTAAGCACTACCCACCAGGTAGCAGGTGCACTGTGAGTCAGTGTGGAAGGCAGTGGTGACTGGCTGTCAGTTCTCCAAGCTCCTGGACCCCAGGCAAACAGTGCAGCAGCCCTGTTGAGCACTCCTCCTGCCAGCCATTTAAGAAAAAAAATGTTTTGTTTATTTGCATATCAAAGACAGAAAGGAAAAGATGGAATCTCACACACACTTTCCCTTATCTTTGGTGTGAATTAGGGAGAGAAGCATTTCTTTGAACAAATTGAAGGGGCCAGTAAAACATTCCCTGGTTCAAATAGATTTTTAAGCAATGTGTATTGTCCCTCTTAACACTCAGTTTATTAATATGGCTTTAGTTTTTTTTTTTTTTGCAAAAGGAGAGAAATATCATAGTATTCAATGTAACATTTTGCAGACATAATCCACATTATATCTTTCTAATCAGAAGTAGAATTTGAAAACAATGGGGTTTTTATTTGTTTGTTCATCCTAATTGTCCTTTTTGAGACAAGCTCTCACTGTGCAGTTCAGGCTGGCTGGAACTCTATTCTTCCTTGCTTAGAGCCTCTGCAGTCCTGGGATTATAGGTACACGCCACCTCTCTGGGTAGGGACAGGTTGTCTTTTTAGTAACACTTTCCCTCCACAGAGTTGTACAACAGGAATCGTTTTTTGTTGAATTTTTTTCTTTTCAAGTTAAATCTGAGATTCTTGTGAGCTCTAAATATGCACTTTCATGGATGTATAAATTACATAGGTGTTTTTGGAGACTTGGGTAGCCAAGGTGGAGCTGTACAATGTGAAATTGTTGAAAGGAGTTGTTCTAAACATCAGAGTTTTCTAGATGGCCTATTTTGGGGTTTGTAGGTTTAAAATGTTAGCATTTTTGTTATTGTTTTGAATGCAAACCACTTAGCTTCAATATTTATTTTTCTTTTATAAAGAGTGTACTAAACATCTAGATTTTACTCGGTAATGTACAATTATTTGGATCAGAGCAATTGCATAGAAATACAGAAATGTTTCAACAGTTTATTGAAGTAGAGATTCGTGTGTGTGTGTGTGTGTGTGTGTGTGTGTGTGTGTGTGTGTGAATGTTTGTCTGTGTGAGTTTATATGTGAGTGTGTGTGTGTGTGTTTATGTGAGTGTGTGAGTGAGTGTGTGAGTGTGTGAGTTTGAGCCTGTGTGCTCACTATGGGGTGAACTCACAGCTCTGTGAATTCTGAGCACACACTTCCCTAACACTGAGCTGCACTCTTAGTCCTGACGTGTGTACTCTATCTGCTATTGTAGTAAATTATCATTTGTATACTCCTTCTATTAGTTTCTTTTCTAGACGTTTCTTTTTTGTTACCTGACATTTCTTACTTTTGTCAATGTATACCTTTTCAGGTTTTGATGTTTACTTAATTATTTGCTTGGAAATTAGCCCACAATACTCACTGGAGTCAGGGGTCAGAGTTGCCCTCCCCAACTCTGATATTATTTTTTGTGTGACACATCTCTCTGTGAGTACACTTATATTCATGTCTACATGTGGGAGCCAGAAGTTGACACTGAGTGTCTTCCTCATTCAGGCTTCACCTTACATTCTGACTGAATCTTGATCAGATAGACAGGCTGTCCAGCAAGCCCCAAGATCAGTCTGTGATTACAGGCACCTCCCCCATACCTGTCATTTTATGTTGCTCCTGGAGGTCTAAGCTCAGGTCCTCCTGCTTGCATGGCAAACTCTTTGCTGACTGAGCCCCTGCTCTAGTCTTATTAATATTCATCTTTAATGTGGGCCACACCTTCAGCTGGCGGCCTATATTCTATGTGTATTATATATATATTCATTCTATCAGTTCTGTTCCTCTAGAGAACCCTGACTATGGCGTGTGTAGGAAATCTCTGAACTAGGTTGTCAGTTTTCCCATAAATCTAGAATTGGTTTAACATTTAAAGTCCCTAAACTAAAAGAAGTCCATGTAGTTATTTTCCCCCATAAATATGTCAGTATATATCTCTAGAAAAGATGCTGTCAAAACACACACACACACACACACACACACACACACACACACACACACACACTACTGTCTTCACACTGATGGAGGGATTACTAGTTACTTCATATTAGCAAGTATTCCGCCATAGTTCTAATTACTCCAGTCATCTAATGCATTTTACATGTGATTTGAGTTTCTATCCCTCAGCTTGATCAGTGTGTCTCCTGGGCCTCTTTTAGTCTGTGACAGCTCCTCCTTTCTCTTTTCTTCTTGCCACTTTTTTTACATTAATTAATTAGATGCAAGGGTTTCATTGTGTAGCCTTGGCTCAGACTGGCCTCAAATTCCCAGAGATCCACCTACCCTACCTCCCAAGGGTTGGGATCAAACATGTGAGCTCTGCCACCTTTTTTTCCCCTGTGAAATGTCCCACATCCTGGGTTCCTCTGGCTTTGTCCTAATGGTGTCCCTGAACTTTCCCTTCATGCCCAGTACTCACTGGCAAATCATAAACTCATATGCAGCCTTGATGCAGTTATTTGGGGAAGAATGTCTCACAGACAGTGGTCTGTATCATGAAACATGTACCAGTTTCTCATCCTTTTAATGTGAAGATTGACATGGTCCTCTGGAAGCCTCCATATCGAAGTCCTTACCAGATGGTGTTGCAGCTATTGATGACTGTGGCTGAGGCCTATCTCCTCATACAGCCACATTTGTTAGCTGGGGCTTTTCTATTGGAAGAACTTTCCCTCATCACAGGTTTTGCTACCTAAAAGGGCACATGAGAAAAACAAATGTTTGATTTAATTCCCTTATTTTCCAGTTTCTGGAATAATGAAATCTCCAGAGATATGGCCTTCATTTCCTTGTTGTCTGTGCTGTACTTGAAACTATGCAAGAATCATATAAATGAGCAGATATTATCAGAAAATAACAACTAGAAGCTGTGGGTTTCTTAGGTTTTGCCTGCATGTGTCCCTGCAGACCAGAAGATGGCACCAGATCTCATTACAGGTGGTTGTGAGCCACCATGTGGTTGCTGAGAATTGAGCTCAGAATCTCTGGAAGAGCAGTCAGTGCTCTTAACCTCTGAGCCATCTCTCCAGCCTCACTTTTCACCTTTTAGAAATGGACCTTTAGGACTGGGAAAATGTCTCAGTAGGTACACTTCGTGCTGTGAAAGTGTGAGAACCTGAGTTTGATCCCTAGGACCTGTTCAGAAGCTGGATGTGGTGGGCACTGTAACCCCAGCACTGGGTAGATGGATAGATGGACTATTTCTGGAGCCAGTCAGCCTAGCCAACTGATGATCTGCATGTTCAATAAGAGGTCCTGTTTCCTAAAATGAGGTAGAAGATGATTAAGGGAGAAACTTGCATTAACCTTGGGTCTCTAAATGCATGCACAAACATGGTCACTCACACCCCATGAACACATAAACACAACAAACACATCCCATGGCCCTTCATTTGCACCCACACGCAGACACCATATAAAAATAAGTAAATGGAGAGGGGGAAGAGAGAACACTCGCAATAATGTAAAGAAACCCATCTTGGAAGAGAGAAGCCAGCAAAGGAGATGTTTCCAGGAAGTGTTAACAGTCCCTGAAACCTTCACTGGCTGACTTCATGCATGAGTGAGAAAGAAGAAAGAGAGAGAGCCAAAAGAAAGGTGACAGGCACAGTATAGTGAGTTGTAAGAAGGAAGAGAGCAACCAGGAACAGGAAAGACACTCGTGCTGTGACAGCATGGACTCCAGCAATCCTGACTGCTGCCCTTGAGCTCCATGGTGCCATTTCTCTCCTGGATTCTCTCAGGTCTCCTAAATTCTCTTGTCTATGTAAATGCTAACCCTTTTACTTCGATGGGACATAAGACACTTCAAGATGTGTAATTTCAAAACCCTTTGGTCTGTTGTCACCCCCTGCAGTAACTTGTCCTGTGTGTGCACTTAGATAAACATCAGGTTTCCTTGTCCACTGAGGAATATGATGCATGGTTATGTCTTTATCAGATGAGCATAGCTTGCTTAGAAGGAATGAAGATGAAGATTACATCTGCCAAACTACACTGACTCAGAGCTGAATGCTGTAGGGTTGAAGAAAACAAATGTGACTTATGTTTATGGTCATCTGAAGATTTGATGTTAAAACTGTGTGTTCAGATAGTCAGCTGTGCTCTCATGCCTTTTGCCAGTGTGTTCTTAGTTCCTTTTGTGGTACTGGAGGTGGAGCCAAGGGCTCACATCTGCTAGGCAAGGCGCCGCTGCTGGGCTACGCCCTCATCCCAGTGTCAGGGTGTTTAATAGAAGCCATTGTGCTGTAAATGTGTCAGCAGTCTACCAGGAATCACTATACTGTGCATAACAACTTACAAACTTTTGTAATTATACAGTCTTTCCCTTTTCATGTGCTTTCATATTTAGGCTGATAAAAAAGAAAAAAGAAAAAAAAACGGCCTCAAAAGTTTAATTGCTCTTTAAAGTCCCAAAGCTTTTACTTTTTATTTAGTATTTTATTGTTGCTGCCTTGAAGACAAGGTCTTACTATGTAGCCCAGGCTGGCCTCCAACTTGTGGAAACCCTCCTGACTCTGCCTTCTGAGTGCTGGAATTACAGTTAAGTTCCTCTATGTCTGACTTCTTAAATTCAGTTGGAAGTTTCAGCTGCATTGAGACTACAAAATAAACCCAGGTGTAGTGGTTCACAGGCTACTAAGTTTGAGGTCAGCCTGAGCTATATAGTAAAACCCTGACTCATGGCAGCAACAACAGGATGGAGATATTAAGAATGGATTTGGAGGGCTAGAGAGGCGGCTCAGTGGCTAAGAGCACCAAGGGCTCTTTGCGAAGACCCATGTTCCATTCCCGGCACTCACACCAGGGGCTCCCGATGACCTGTAACTGTAGTTCTAGGGGATCCAGTGCCCTCTTGGCACCCATAGGCTTGAGGCACATGCATGGTTCACATTCATACATGCAGACAAAACACCCATACATATAAAACTAAATCTAAATTAAAAAAAAAAGAAATTACATAGATTTAGTGTCTCCCTCAGATGGGAGGAACAGTGGCTCGGATTCCAAGGCCTACTTGGAACTCTTCTTCATCCCCTGAGAGCAGACCCTGCAGCTGGAAGGACTTCCCAAAATCAAGGGACCAAAGGGCAGTCCAGGGACTCCATTCAGAGCTTGCATGTACAAGCTGAGCTGTCCCTGGGCAGGTGTGGAAGGCCTCTGGTGTATAACATGCAGGCAGGCTGTGGAAAAGAAGAAACACTGGGCCTCAGATAAATTTAAAGGTGTACTTCTCCAAGGCAAAAGGACAGAACACTTGGGACCTGAAAGAGGATGAGACTAAGGGAAGGGCTAGGAGAGGCATCAGGAATCTCGGGGTGAGGAAGACAAAAGGGAAGGAAGGTCTACTAGAGCACACTGTCAAAGTGCCCAAGTGATTTTTAATAACCTTTAAGCTAATTTAAAACATAAAAAGAAATTGGAACATTGTTTGATAGTTTTTTAGCTTGACTCACAACTCTAAAATACTTAAGTATATGGTATGGAATGTTCTATTTAGAATCTTGTTCTCTCTTTCTTTTTTGAGATTAATGTTTGGGTAGATTTGGACAATTTAAAAATATTTTTGTACATATCAGTTATACATGCTAGATTTCCTTATAATGTTTTCATACCTTATATTTTGATATATTTTCTCCCCATTACCCTCTTTTCTATCTTCCCACTTCCACTGATCCCCCTTCTTTTCAACAGCTAATCAAATCTGGATGCTTTTTTTAAAAAAAAATTGTGTGTGTGTGTGTGTGTGTGTGTGTGTGTGTGTGTGTGTGTCTGTGTCTGTGTCTGTGTCTGTGTGTGTGTATGTGCATGTGCAAATGTTACAGCCACATATAGAAGCAAAGGACAACAGCTTTCACTATTCCTCTGGATGGTCAAACCCAACCATCAGGCTGCCTGGTAAGTGTTTTTTCCCTCTGAGCCACCATCTGCCAGAGTCTGAGTAGGTTTTTTAAAATCAGAATAAAGAAGCATTCTTTGTTCCAACAGAATGTTCTTCTGTTACAATTATTAAAGATCCAGCAAATTATATTTGACCTTCACTATGAATATAGGTATGAGGCTATTCCAATACATACATCCCATTAACTTGTGGAATTTTACAATAGTCTTAGAAGATCATGCCAAGTGTGTTAAGCAGGTCTGCAAGGACAGCTTGGGTGGACCTGTGAGCTAGTCAGAGATCTGAGCCTTCCATCTTTGTGCGTTTGAGGAATAAAGTTCGATGGGAAATAGTTTTGCTGCAAAAATGTTTCCTGCTTTAGCAAAATCTGTAGACTGAATAGGAAGGTGGGAAAAATGCATGTGGGAAAAGGGGCCTAAGACAACAGCGACTGTGAAAGGACTATGCTTTAAGAGGCAGATTGCAATTGGCTAGCGTTGTCTGGAGGCCTCCAGGCAGGACTCTGCCCTGTGAATCAGAGTTGGGTTGGCACAGGCAAGGGAGGTGGCATTTTGGAAGGGAAAAGTCCACAGGCAGAGATAGGGAAGCAGGCAAGCACAGCCTGTGTTTAGGGCATTGAGAACGATCGCCCCAGTTTGCTGAGAATGGACAGTTTGTGCAGAACCACAAAGACAGGGTGGCTTCAAAAACAGATCATACCATTTTGGGCAGGCTTTATCTTGAAGAGAGTGGACAGTGGCTGAAGGCTTTTGAGATGCAGATGATGGGATAAAAGTGGTGACTTAGAAAGAACAAACAGCTTTGCTTGCAGGGATTGGCTGAGAGATGAGCTGGGCAGATGTGTGAGATCCAGAGATCAGGGACCAAAGAAGAGATCTGACATTTAGAAAAGAGACACTCCTTTCTGATAGAAATTAAACCATTGTGTGGGCTGGATGTAGTGGTGGCACAAACCTGTATTCCAGCACAGTTGGAGCAGGGGGATCAGGAGTTCCCAGGCTAGCCTTGGTTACATTCAAGGCCAAGAAGCGACAACCTCCTCTCAGCAAAAGAAAGAAGGGAGCTGGAGATATGGTTGTGTGGTTAAGAGCATGGGTTGTTCTCCAGAGGACCTGAGTTAGAATCCTGGAACCCACATAGTGGCCTACAACTGCCTATCACTCCAGTCCCAGGGGATCAGACAACCTCTTCTGACCTCCAAGGGCACTGCATGCACACAGTGTGCAGGCACACATGCAAGCAAATGCTCATACACATACACATAAAATAAAAATACAGGTTAAAAAATTTTTAAAAGAAAGAAAAAAGCAATAAAAAATGCCTAATGTTTTTCAAGGATATCACCAAAGATTTGCTCTGGGAATAAATGGTTGATAATGAAGTATAAATAATAGAGAATGAGTTTCTGCAAGGCAATGGTGGTGCACACCTTTAATCCCAGTGCTTGAAAATCAGAGACAGGTGGATCTCTGAGTTTGAGGCTAGCCTGGTCTACACAGTGAGTTCCAGGATAGCCACGGCTATACAGAGAAACCCTGTCTCCAAAATCAAAAAAAAAAGAAAATGAGTTCTTTTGTAAGACAAAAAGTGACACTCATTTCCCACATACTACACTATCGCATGACCTCTGCTGTTCTATGCTCCCTGTCTGCTTACAAATGGAGAACACATAAGGCCCCCTCTAGGGCTGGGGAGATGGGTGTACTTGCCCTATAAGCATGAGTACCTGAGTTCAAATCCCCAGAGCCCATGCATGGCTGGATGGTGTTTCAGGTGTCTGTAATCCCAAGGTTCCTGCAAGCAGATGGGAGATGGAGGCAGGAGAATGCCTAGATGTTCACAGGCCAACAAAGAAACTGTTTCAAAGAAAGATTGTCCTCTGACCTCCACACTCTGCTATGAGACACATGTGTCTGTGTGTACAGCCAGACACACGTGTCCCTCCCCCTCCTACCCCCTAACAATTTAAAAACAGAGTAAAACCAAGCGGCATCGAGCTCATATGCAGGTGTATCGCATGCGTTTAGACCTCAGCAGTTGGGATCTGTGTAAATTAATCTGTCTGCACGGAGAATAGGGAAGTGCCTTTACCCACGTGAGAACTGTTCCTTCTTTACAGAAAAGTCTCACATGGGAGGGGTGAGCAGTGTGACAAAGGGGGGGGGGCAATCTGTGAGAAGCCTGTATATGTGTTTGCACGATGCTTCTTTCACTGAGTGGCTTTTGGAACCTGGCGTTCTCATCACCTCCTTCTTGAGCAGTGTCATGTAAAAAGAGAAAGTCCATGCATGGAGAGACCATTTCAGTCAGTCTACAGTTACACAATTTAGGCCTCACACCAAAAGAGCATGCCACAGCATGGATTTCACACATGCTTTGACTCACACTCTAGCTGAAGTTGCTGGCAGCTATGATACAGAAGACTGATGCAGCAACTGACTTATCTGTGATTAATTCGTGGGAAACTTTAGGTGGAGGTTTTTTTTTCTTCAATGTTGATCATGTATCAAGGTTATTGGGCCATTAAGTGTGTGAAATTATATCTCCCTCTCCATACTGACTCACCTTTGAAATAGGTTAACTTTAGACAAGATTTAATAGATGATATTCCTTTTGCAATTGGGGTTTGGAAGTGCCAGAGACTTTTGTGAGTTATGGCGAGGGTTGCTCACGAGGGCCATGGAGTGAAGTCAGTTCTGTCTGGAGAACTACGTACAAGCAGCTGGTTAAAAGCATGGCTTCCAGAGTCCCATCTTCTGAAGTTCAAATGCAGGCTCTGCTACTGGAGGTTTGGTAACTACAGGCTGTGAGAGCCTGTAGTTACCAAACCTCCAGTGCTTCAGTTTGCTAAGCCAGTTGCATCAGGTCAATGTGCTTATGCCATGCAAAGCACTTAGAATGACATCTGCTGGGGGCTGGAGAGAGACAGCTGCTCTTCCAGAGGACCTGGGTTCAATTCCCAGCAAGCACATGGCAGCTCACAACTGTCTATAACTCCAGTTCCAGGGCATCTGGCACCCTCACACAGACATGCATGCAGATGAAACACCAATGCACATATAAATATATGTATAAATGTATTTTAAATAACATTTGCCACAAGCATCTGCTGAAAAAGTGCTCTTACCATAAAGAGCAAGGGGAACCCTATTTATGAGAAAAGATACCCCAGCATCTAGAATTGAAGGCATAATTGTGTGGACCCAGCTTTTCTTGTTCAGTATCATCTCTGCTATTTTGGTCCTATTTCTTAGAATTGGTGTGATTTTAATTCCAAAGACACCAAAAGGGACACTGTTCCCATTATTTGCATTTTGCTAAGGATGAATACTTGTCTCTTTGGGGTACACACTTAACTTTCATGGAGGAATGTCTCATAATGGAAGAGAGGCTGAGAGGCAGAAGGAGGAGAAGGGTGTGGCCTTGGCTTTGGCTGTGCTTTGGTATTTGGTAAGTGAATGCTCATCACGGCAGTATTTCCTGGGGGAAGTTCTGCTGCAGTTGAAGAACTGCAATGTCAAGTTCAGCTGAGGCAGGAAGTCAGCCTTTCTGAGATCTGCTGCATTCAAGCTACTTCAGTTCATGTCAGGTTGCCATTTGGCTTGTAGCTGAATGCATCACCTTAGGCTGGTTGTCCTAATTTAGGCTCCATGCACACGAGCTTCAGAAAACCCCTGGTGAAATGTCCCTGTACTCATCCCTGGTGGATTGATCTGTGACCAAATATCCAAAACATGAAAGTAAGATGGGGTATGAGGAGACAGAGAACATGAACACAGTCCCTTCATGGCCACACCCTTCCTTCAGATCTGAGCTGCTGGAAGCAATTTTCTGGCCAGGTTTTTCAGAGCTGAGAGAGAGCCTTTTTTTGTGGAGCACATCAGAAGTGGGTGTGAAAATTCCCTTCTTGTCTGAAGGCTCTCCAGTCATGAAGAGAGCTTTTCATTCTCCCTGGGTTGGTCCAGAGCAGAGAGCTGCAACGCTTTGGAAGGAATGGGCCAAGTTGCCACTTCCTCTACAGCTGGCAGGAAAGGCGGTGCCATAGTCCCTGCCCTGAGCAAAGGAGACGGAGCAGGCACAGTGGATACTCTCCCAGTACCAGGCTGTGCCTGAGCTGGGATGTGGATCAGTGGGGAAGCCAGCTGAGGAGGAGCTTGGGTCACACCACCACCCAAGTAGGTTTAGAAGACCCGGATGAACCTACTTATGTTGTCGTGTTAGGCCAGATCTGTACAACATGTAAAACCTTAAAAGTATTAAGGATGCATGACAACTAAACTAACGAAAATAATAAGTGGGTATCTGTTTTCCTTTTGCGTTAACATTAGATCTACCTTATCTCTCTTTCTAAACCTTAATTCCAATTATGTTTATAATCAGATAAAGCCTGTTAAACTGCGGTTTACATGGAAACCAGTGATAGCCACAATCTGGAAACTGATGTGCATGCTGAATTATAAAACCTGTGCTGGAAGTAATTGCTGGGTAGACTACTGCCTGAAGGTTTGGGTTGCACCTCTCACGGATCTACTAAAGACTGTATAACATTAGGCAGAGAGTAACTCAATGGAAATTGTGCCCAAGCCAAAGCTATATTCCACCCCAGACAAGACGTTTTTAAATAGAACACCTGCTCTGATTGCTGATTTGTGATATGGATTGATCATTTGTGCCCCCTCTCTAATTAATGTGTTGGGAATCTATCCTACAATGTATTAGGAAGTGGAATGTTTTGGGTTCCTGAACATGAAACTTTGTGAATGTGATTATTACATTTATTATTATTTTATATATGTATTTATTTATTTTTTTGGTTTTTTCGAGACAGGGTTTCTCTGTGTAACAGCCCTGGCTATCCTGGAACTAACTCTAAAGACCAGGCTGGCCTCAAACTCACAGAGATCCACTTGCCTCTGCCACTCAAGTGCTGGGATTAAAGGTTTGCACCCCCACCACCCCCCAGCTTTTTTTTTTTTTTAAATGTCAGAGCCAGACATAGTGGTCCA
The DNA here is from genome assembly GCF_003668045.3 of Cricetulus griseus. Lineage (NCBI taxonomy): Eukaryota > Metazoa > Chordata > Mammalia > Rodentia > Cricetidae > Cricetulus > Cricetulus griseus. The sequence goes on along the minus strand of NC_048595.1, from coordinate 266,290,196 downwards.
CTCCTGTAATCCCAGAACTTGGAAGACTGAGGCAGGAGAATTGCCAAAGCTTCAAAGACAGTCTGAGCTGCATAGCAAGACAGAAGGCAGCTTGGAACGAGACAAGAGAAGATGGGGAAAGAGACAGAATGTAAATGAATGAAAGGAGGGAGCTTGCCTGTGTGCAGATATATTGAGGAGGCCCTTAGCAAACACTGACGCTGGTAGCCCCTTGATGTCGCATTCTCCAGCTTCCAGAACCATGAGGAATAAGCTGCCTAGCTATAAGCTAGCTGCTCAGCCTGTGCCATTCTGCTCTAATTGTCTGAATGGACTAAATCACACAGCTTTACTTCCTAAGCCTTTACAGCCAAGGAACTTTCCAAGATGTCTGGCCAGGAAAGTTTATTCTAAGCAGTGCATGCCTCTAAACTAAAGTGTAAGGCGAGAGAACCTTTCTAATACTCAATCAAGTGTGGGTGAAAGAACACAGTTCTGATGGGCCTTCACATAGGGATTGTTGCTTTGCTCAGAAAACCGCTGCCACCCCAACTAAACATGCACCCCTGAGAGGGGGATGTGGTCTGGCATTTTGTGTTCTTTCTCTTCTTGAGGCAGAGAGGCCAACGGTACACCAGTTCTAACACAGGCAGGCCCCGCAGTGTCCCAGTGGCTCTTGTACATCCTCCCCTTATGATTCAGAGGTGCTTCCTTTATCATTCATGCACTTTGTGAGTCCAGGTCACCACATCATGAACCCCAACCCAGTTTCTTCCCTTCTCTGGAAACTCAGCAGGACAGCAGAGGGTTCCATTTGCACACTCTGTTGCTCTGCATGGAGAGCTATGTTCATAGTCTTGCTGTAACAAAATGCCAGAGGCCAGAAGATGGTAAACAGCAGAAATGTATTTCTTACAGTTCTGGATGTGGGTGGGGCATCAGGATTAGATTCCAATGACGGTGTTTTCCTGGGTTGTAGGCAGCTGTCTCTTTGTACCTTCACTTGGCAGGGAGCAGAGAGGCTCTCCTGTGACTCCTACATCACTCCCTGCAGCAAACAGTTTCTGAAGCTGCCAGGCCTCCACACAATAGCTGTCAGTGCCTTCTAACAACAGTGATCTAGACACGAGACCATTCCTGTTTTTCTAACTGGGAACACTGAGGATTAGAACACATGAGTACAATAAAATTGTAGGAAAAAATGCCCAAGTAAGGTTATAAACAGTGGTACATCAGAAAATATGTATTTATCATGAAATAGGGTCTCAGTATGTAGCCCTGGCTGATCTGGAGCTCCGTGTGTAGAGCGGACTGGCCTCAAACTCACAGAGATCTGCCTGCCTCTGCCTTCTGACTAAAGTGCTGAGATTAAAGGCAAAGGCATGCTCTACCACACCTGCACTTTGAATAAATTAACAAATAGCAGTTTCATTTTGTTTTTATTTTTACTTTTTGGTGTTGAAGATGGAACCTAGGGCCTCAAATGTGATATGCAGGCACTCCTCAGAGCTATATCTTCAGATCACCAGTAAATGTAATGATACAATTTATAAGTTCAGTGTTTATAATAAAATTAATTTCTGAAACATTACATGAGACTCAATTTTATGAGGAACGAAAGTTCCTGTCATTATTTCCATGTAATTGAGACGTTATTGTCTTCTAGAAACACAAGCTTGACCTGGCATGTACAAGACCCTAGGTTCTATTCCCAGCATTCTGCCAGCTGTTAGGGCACATATCTGTAAGCCTAACACTCGGGAGGTTGGGGCAGGAGGATTGAAAATGCAATGTCTGCTTGAGTGACACAAGTTATAAGCCAACTTGAGCTGAAGAGTTAGACCTTATCTCAAAGGAAAGGGAGGGAGGGAGGGAGGAAGGGAGGGAGGAGGGGGGAGGGAGGGAGGGAGGGATGAGAAAAGCTGGTGTCTGACCGCCCCCCAACAAGCAATCTGGACTGGGCTGAAGGCCTCGCCTAGTTAAACTTCAGGCTTCCATGGAGTTCATGGGAGGTGTTCCCTGAACCTCATTCCTGTCCCCTGTCCCGTGCTCTTTCTGTTTCCCTTTCCACAATTGTAATGCTGAGAAGGACTCCCATGGAACTTTGGTGTGACACCATATGTATCCTTTCTTGCAACACCAGTCTTTTCTTTTTCACTCTCACCAATTTCCTTAGAGTGTTGTAAGACGAGTCCAGAAGGGTCCGTGTCATTATTGATTATCACCATTTTAAAAATTGAGTTATTCATAATCTATAAAGTTCATCATTCAAAATGTCCAAAGAGGTACATTTTACTGTGTTCACAAGCTTGTATAACCACTACTACCCTCAGATTTCAGAGCCTTTCCATCGCTCTCTCAAAGAAACCCAATAGTTACTCCTCGTTCCCTCCCTGCCTAGCTCCTAGCAAGTACCAACACCTTCCTGAGTCTTAGTCTATCCTGACATATGGAATAAATAGAATCACTATGTAAACTTCTGTGTATGGCTTCCTTCACCTAACAAAGTGTCTCCAAGGTTCTTCCCTATTGTGGCTTCATTAGCAAGAATGTCATCCTTTATTTATCTATCAGTTGATGAACATTTGGACTATTTCTGCGTTAACTCATGAATAATTCTGTCATGAACATTGACCTACAGACTTTTATGTAGATGGTTTCAATCCTCTTGTGTATTTACTAGACATAGAATTACTGGGTTTAATGGGTATTTACACCAACAAGTAATATCCCTGCTCCTGCATCTCCTCACTAACATTTGCTGTATCTTTTTTATTTTATCCATCCTGTTAGGTACAGGGTGCTATTTCATTGTGGCTTTGAATTGAATTCCTCTGATTAACAATAATGTTATGCACCTTTGCATGTGTTCATTGGCTATTTGCATATCTTCTTTGGAAAATGTCTCTTCATGTCTGTTTTATGGGCCGTCATTTTTTTTTCTTAGAAGCATAGATGCTTTTAATGTTTATGAAGCCTGATTTATTATTTATTGGTTGGTTATACTTTAGGTTCAAAAGGAACTAATATTAAATTTAAAGTCAGAGAAATTAGATTTAAACATATCTTCTCCTTTTACAGGTTCAGAGCTTACACATAGATCTTGGATCTGCTTTGTGTTGGATTTGGGGTATGGAATTAGACAGAAGTGATCATGCATTTTTGCTAGAAATGCAATCTGTTTTCTCAATGGCGAAGTGCCAGGGAAGACAAAATCTGAGGACTGATTGTCTGGATGGGGGCCTAGTATGAACAACTCAGGAGGTTCATGCTGATGGCTGAATAAGTGCACTGTGGCAGGCAAAGACGACACCCTCAGCCCTTGGTCAAGCTAGGATGGCTCCCCTCAGGCTGAAGTTAGCCGGAATGTTTATGTTAAGACAAAGATGACTGCTCCTGTGGAATGAAAGTTGAATTTAATGGGACTCTGACAAACTAAAGTCTTGAAGAGAATAGTTAGAATCTCTGACCAATGGCAGGATGATGCCCTAAAAGATCTGATGGAACCCTGGCAGTGTCCTTAACAGTCTCTGGAGACACTCTGCCTCTGATGACTTAGTAAGGACCAGAGGCACAGCCCAGCTCACTCCTGCTCCTGTAGGTTCTTCTGCAGATCCGGCCCCATCCTCCTCCATCCTCCCCTGTGTCTTAGGTGGATGCACTGATGAGTTCTGTCTAGATGGTCCATTGGGCTTTCTGTTGGCACTAGCCATCCAGGTCTTGGAAGGAAAGCTATATAAGGCAGTCACGAGAGAACAAGGGATCTAGAGAACCAGAGGTTTCTGGAGAGTTGGGTGCTGGGAGCTGCTTGCTGGTGGCTGGGAGTGGCTGGCCGGCCTTGGGGTGCTGCTTCGATGGCCCTTAGACAAGTTTCTTGCCTTCTCTTTTACTTGCCGTTCTTTGCAAGACTGCCTTACTTTCATATTGCTGTAATAAAACATAACCAGGGCAACTCCAAGAAGGAAAAATTGATTTGGTGTTTGGAGTTTCATCACCAGCACAGCACTGACTGGAGCCTGAAACGGAGAGCTGAGAGTGTACATCTCCAACCACCAGGGAGCAGAGAGAACCAACTGAAGGTGTGTGGCTTTTGAAACCTCAATCCTACCCCCAGTGATATACTTCCTCCAGCAAGGCCACGTGTCCTAAATTGCCCGTGGCAGTTTGAAGGACAGTAGCCCCCATTGGCTCAATATGTGCAAGCTTAGTACTCAGGTGATGAGCTGTCTGGGAAGGTCTAGGTGTGGCCTTGTTGGAAAAAGGTGTGTCTCTAGGGGTGGGCTTTGAGGTTTCAAAAGCCTGGCAGAGCCCCAGTCTCTCACCCTTTCCCTCTCTTCCCCTGTTCCCCTTCCCTCCCTCCTTCCACTCCCACCCCCATCCCACCCCCCTCCACTGCCTGTGATTCAGGATGTAAAGAACTCAGCTACTGCTCCAGCACCATGCCTTCCTGCCTGCCACCAGGCCTCCCACAGTGACGATAAAGTACTAGCCCTTTGAAACTTTAAGCAAGTCCCCAATCAAGTGCTTTCCCTTATAACAGTGGTCATGGTATCTCTTCACAGCAATTGAACACTGAGAACTGCCACACAGTGCCACCAACTGGGGAGCAAGTATTCAAATGTCCTACACTACAGGTGACAGCTTCAAAGCACCACAAACATTAAAACAATAATATGCACCTCTTTGTATTCAATGACTTTAGGTCTATAAAATGCTTTCCATCTAACCCTCCCAGTTACAGCTTATAAAAATAAAGTACACATATATATTGTCTACTATGCATCCAAGGACACCTGTCCTGATGGAAATGCCAATTCCACATGCCAGGGAAAGCTGGCTCTTCTCCACTCACTGCTTGCTGGGGTCCCTCCCAAAGACCACCCATTCTCACTTTTCTTCCCATCCTTCCTTGTACCACAGTCACCTTGTGCTTGGAACTAGTTCCCTTCTTTATTTTTTTCCCAAAAACACCATTATCTTAATATGACACAGAGTTTCATTGTGTTTCCCTGGCTGTCCTAGAACTCACTCTGGAGACCAGGCTGGCCTCAAACTCAGAGATCCTCCTGCCTCTGCCTCCTGAGGTTAAAGATGTGCACCACCACTGCCTGGCCACAGGCTTTACTGAGGTTTGGCACAGCAGGCAAACCATGGGAAATGTACTGCTCTCTGTTGCTGAAAAAACGTCCTTAGTCACTCCACATACTAGAAAATTATAGGACAAGCTGACCTTTTCCTATCACTATTTCTAAAATCTACTTCCCAATACCCAGATTTATAGTCTTTTATTTTATTTTATTTTATAAGCACTCATATTTACATACCCATCTCCCCTTTCCCTCGCCCTCCCATCCTCCCATGCTCCCCAACAACCCCCCAACACACACTCCACCTCCTCCCCAGGGATAGTGAGGCCCTCCACAAGGGACCCTCAAAGTCCTCAAAGGCCTGGGCCCTCCTTCCTGTATCTGGGCTGCAATAGTATCCCTCCATAGGGAATGGGCTCCCAAAGTCCATTTGTGCTCTAGGGAAAAAAACTGGCTCCACTGTTAAAGGTCCCATTGGCCTCCTAGCTGGCACCCACATTCAGAGGGCCTGGTTTGGTCCAATGCTGGTTCCCCAGCTTTACGACTAGGGCCTCTGTGCTCTCACTAGGTCAGGTCAACTCTTTCTGGAGGTTCCTCCATCACCATCTTGGCTCCTTTGCTCATCCCTCCTCCCTCTCTGCAACTGGATTTCAGGAGTATAGCTCAGTGTTTAGCTGTGGGTGCCTGCCTCTGCCTCGATCAGCTACTGGATGAAGGCTCTGGGCATGGTAACCAAGGTAGTCATCAATCTCATTATAGGGGAAGGGCATCAAAGGCAGCCTCTCCACCACTGCCTAGATTCTTAGTTGGGGTCATCCCTGTGGATCCCCTAACATTTTCCTGTGCCAGACCTCTCTCCATACCTGTACTGTCTCCCTTTATCAAGGCATCTCCTTTCCTGCCCTCCCCTGTCTCAGTCCTCTTGTTCTCCTCCCCACTTCCCCTTATCCCCTTCCCACCTCCTTTCCTTCCCCCCATGCTCCCAATTTGCTCAGGGGTTCTGGTCCCCCTCTCCTCCGAGGGACCATGCAATCTTCTCTTGGGGTCCTCCTTGTTTCCTAGTTCCTCTGGTGGTGTGGATTGTAGGCTGGTAATCCTTTGCTCTATGTCTAAAATTCATATATGAGTGAGTACACACCATGTTTGTCTTTTTGTGACTGGGTTACCTCACTCAGGATGGTTTCTTCTAGTTCCATCCATTTGCCTTCAAATTTCAAGCAGACTGATACTCTTTTGCCCTCCTAAAGATCTCTATTTCTTGGCTGGGTGGTGGTGGCACTCACCTTTAATACCAGCACTCGGTAGGCAGAGACAGGAGGATCTCAGGAGGATCTCTGTGAGTTTGAAGACAGCCTGGACTACAGAGCAAGTTCCAGGACAGGCTCCAAAACTACAGAGAAATCCTGTCCCCCAAAACAAACAAACAAAAAGATCCCTATTTCTTATTCTGACAAAAGCCTATTTAAAAATATATTTTAAAAATTCTCTGCTCAAGGAGCATCTCATTTTGACTGTCTCTCTCCTAAAATGCACCAGACATCTGAAACTATTTTCTTCTTTGTAGCATAATTAGATTCTAGGTATGAGCTCTTTTTGTGGGAGAGAGCAGTGTAAGTTTATGAATGATACTGGGTGTGCCATTCCATACTCAGCCCAGCCTCCTATAAAAATGAAAAGAATTGCTGTTTTACTGGAAATAGTAAAATTTCCCTTCCATTAGTAAAGACACCTGGGGTGTTCCTGGGTGGGGAAAGACTGGGTGTTTATTGTAAACAAGAAATCAAGAAGCTGGGAGACAGATATGCCAACTTCAGAAAAGACAGTGAGAAAGCTGGGTATGGTCACACATACTGCTAACCCCAGCACTTACGAGGTGGATAAAGGAGAACCAGGAAGTCAAGATAATTCTCAGCTACATACGCAGTGTGAGGCTAGCCTGGGCTACATGAAATCTTATATCAAAACATAGCAACAGGGGCTGGAGAGGTGGGTCAGTAGTTAAGAGTATTTGTTGCCCTTGAGAAGACCCAGGTTCCATTCCCAGCACCCAAATGGTGGTACACAACCAACTCTAACTACAGTTCCAGGGTATCTGATGCCTTCTTTTGGCCTCTTTGGGGACCAGGCATACATGTGGTACACAAACATACATGCAGACAAAAACTCATACACATGAAATAAATTTTTTTAAAAAGCCAGGTAGTGGTGGCGCACACCTTTAGTTCCAGCACTTGGGAGGCAGAGGCAGGCAGATCTTTGTGAGTTCAAGACTAGCCTGATCTACAAGAGCTAGTTCCAGGACAGCCTCCAAAGTCAGAGAGAACCCTGTCTCTAAAAACAAAACAAACAAAAAAATTAAAATTAAAACAAAGCAACAAAAAAAGAAAAGCTGGAGCAAAGAATCTTCCTTAGCTCTATGCTGTTTGTTTGCTTGTTTGCTTTGAGAGAATGTCCAATGTAGCCCAGGCTGACCTTGAACTCTCCACCTTCCTGTTCCTACCTCCCAAGTGCTGGGATTATAATTGTGTCACCATGCCTGACTATTTTTTAACTTTTATTATTATATCTATATGTGTGTGTATTAGTCAGGGTCCTCCTCTAGAGTAACAGCACTAATAGAATGAATATATATATATAGATAGATAGATAGATAGATAGATAGATAGATATGGGATTTATTAGAATGACTCAAAGGCTGCGGTCCAGCTAATCCATCAATGTCTGACTATATTCAGAAGGTTCAAGAATCCAGTAATTGTTGAGTCCATAAGGCTGGATGTCTCAGCTGGTCTTCAGTATACTCTAGAATTCTGAAGAAGTAGACTCTAATTCTAGTGAAGGAATGGACTTGCTAGCAAGGTGAGAGCAAACAGACAAAGAAGGGGGCTTTCTTCTTCTATGTCCTTATATAGGTGTCCAACAGAAGGTATGGCCTAGACTAAGATGAACCTTGTCACCCCAAAATGTCTGGATTCAAGGTTTTTCTGAGTGGGTGGTGGTGCACACCATTAGTCTCTAAGAGTTTGAAGCCAGCCTGGTCTACAGAACCAGTTCCAAGATAGCCAAGGCTACAAAGAGAAACCCTGTCTTGAATAACAACAACAAAAGTGTCTCTTTCCACCTCAAAGATCCAGGTTAGAAGTGGATCTTCCCACTTCAAAATAAACAAAAATCTCTCACAGTGTGTGTTTGCATGAGTTTATGTACACCATGTGCACGCAGGAGCCTTCAGAAGCCAGAAGGGGTTAGGATCCTCTAGAAGTGGATCAGTTGTGAGGCATCTGATGTGGGTGCTGGGAACTGAGCATTGGTCTTTGCAGAACAGTACGCACTCTTAGCCACTGAGCCATCTCTCTAGTTCCCACTTTCTTTTTTTTTACTCTCTCTTTTAAAAAGTATTTTATTCTTGCTATTTATTTTTATATGAATGGATGTTTTGCCTGCATGTATGTCTGTGTACCATGTGTGTGTCCAGTACCTGAAAGACCAAAAGAGGATAGTGGGACTGGTATTACAGATGTTTGTGAGCTGCTGTGTAGGTTCTGGGAACAGAACCCAGTTCCTTTGGAAGAACAGCAGTGCTCTTAACCACTGAACCATCTCTCCAGCCCCTGAAACTTTTTTAAAAAGTTAATTTAAAAAAAATAATTTTATTCTCTCTCTCTCCCTCTCTCTCTCTCTGTCTCTCTCTCTCTCTCTCTCTCTCTCTCTCTCTCTCTCTCTCTCTCTCTCTCTGTGTGTGTGTGTGTGTGTGTGTGTGTGTGTGTGTGTGTGTGTGTGTGTGTGTGATGTATACATTCATGTGTCAGAGTACAAAAAAAGAAGTCAGAGGACAATTTGTAGTCAGTGCTTTCCTCTGTCATGTGGGTCCCAGGGAGCAAAGTTACTCCGGTCATCAGGCCTGGCAGGAAGAGCCTTACCCACTGAGTCATTTTGCTGGTCCTGGCCTGGAACATTTAATCCTGCCTCTGCCTTCTAAGCAATTACAGGTGTATACCAGCACTCCCTGTTTTCTCTCTTCTAAGCCAAGAAAATAGTCAAGCTTTTAACATGCATGGAGATCCAAACACTTGCTGCTGTTTGATCATACACAAATGTGCTTTACTTCCTTCAATGTCTGCTGACCATGCAAACTTCTCATGACCACTGTGCACTTTTCAGACAACTCCCTGGATCCCTGTGAATCAGCCACCAAAGTGCTCCATGAGCACCTCTCTGAATAATGGGGTACCCTTCCTTGGAGGGATAATCACCCCTCTGTTTCTATGTCACAAAGTTATTCACATGTAAGCTTGTGCCCTCATTGTCCCAAATCCTGTCTCGACAGTTTCTTCCTCATTTCTCCAAAATTCATAGTGGATACCATAGCTACCAATATGTCCTATTTTCTTTTGCCATCCCTTAGGTGCCTGTATTGTGGTCCTGGTAAATTAAAGTCACTCACATACATGAACTGACTCTTAGGATTTAAAATATCTCATGAGGGGCTGGGAAGATGGCTCAGTGGGCAAAAGTGCTTCCTGCATGAGCCGGATGACCTGAGTTCTAGCCATGGATCCCATGTTAGAGTTTCTATTGCTGTGACACTGTGACTAAAGCAACTTTGGAAGGAAAGGTTTATTTTGCTTATAATTCTATATCACAGCTCATCATTGAAGAAAGTCAAGGCAAGAGCTAATGCAGAAGCCCTGAAGGAGAGCTGCTTACCGGCTTGCTCCCTGTGACTTGTTCAGCCTGCTTTCCTACAGAATCCAGGACCACCAGCCCAGGGACAGCACCACTCAAATGGACTGCCCCACCCCACTCCCCCGCATCAATCACTAATTCAGAAAATGCCTTATGTACCTGCCTACAGCCTGGTATTATGGAGGTATTTTCTCAATGAGGCTCTTCTCAGATGTCTCTAGCTTATGTCAAGTTGACGTAATACTACCACACTACGTAAGGGTACATTTATAGACAGTCTGTATTTTCCTTTTCAAATTGTGACCACAGTGACTGATTTAGTGTTCAGATTAAATGCAAATGTGTTACCTTGAGAATGAAACTTCCATGGTTTATGAATACTTCCACTTGGAGATAGTAACTGTCCCCTAAATCTCATGACCTGTGCTGCCCCTGCCAACTCCCTCCAGGCCTTGTGGCTCTACATTGAGTTCCTCTGTGTTCACCCTTCTCTCCCAATGTCTTCTTTCTCACTGAACACTCTTTCCTTCCCTTGTCAGAACTGTGGGACCCAGGAGAGGCCAGGATGCTCAACCTCTTCCAGTGTCACTTCTTGCTCAGAAACCTGCGGGGAGCTCCTGCTTCCCAGGACTTTATACCTCAGCTTCTTGACTTGTTCCTCAAGGCTCTTCTTCCCAAGTGAGACTGAGTTTATTAGTTACCCTTCCAGAAGGCTCTGCCAGACTTCACTGCCCTATAACTTTAGTGTGGGTACCGTGCCTGGATTCACTTGGCCAACTTCCTTCAGGACCTGCCCTCTCCTGGAGTGCCTTCCCTCCACCCAGACCTTGTTAAACCTATGCTTCAAGGCTCACCCATGCCAATCTCCTTCCCTTTGAACTCCTTAAGCATTACAAATGTCTCTGTACCTACTGGAACATTTAATTATACACCTGCTTGCACAGTGGCGGTTGTTTTATGGATAAATCTATAAGCTTCTAGAAGCAAAAATGAGCTATCTAGTTTGCCCCTCACAGAGTGAATACATGGTAGTAGGATGTCGATAGTAATGTTTTGTATAGGTTTTATTGAGTGGGTAGAAGAAATCTTGCCTTAAGTTATGTTGTTTTATTTTTTTTGCTTTGTTTTTATTTGTTTGTTTGTTTGTTTTGAGACAAGATGTCATGTCACTTGAGCAGGCCTCAAACTCACTGTGTAGCCAAGGATGATCTTGATCTGACCCTCCTGACTCTGCCTCCCAAATGTTGGGATTTTGTGTTGCATGGTATTATGCACCACTGAGAGTAGAACCCAGAACTTCATCTATGCCAAGCAAGCACTCAGCTAACTAAGTCACCTTCCTGGCCTTGCTGCCACATATTTTTTTTTAAAGATTTTATTTATTTATTATGTATACAACATTCTGCTTCCATGTATATCTGCACACCAGAAGAGGGCACCAGATCTCATAAGGGATGGTTGTAAGCCACCATGTGGTTGCTGGGAATTGAACTCAGGACCTCTGGAAGAGCAGTCGGCGCTCTTAACCTCTGAGACATCTCTCCAGCCCCCACATATTCTTATAGTATCTAAATGTTTCAGTATAAATGGTTACACAGGCTGGAAAGAGAGCCCAGTGGTTAAGATTGCTTGATACTTTCCCAGAGGATCTGAAATCCCTTCCCATCTCCCATGCCAGGCAACTCACAACCACTTATAACTCCAGTTCTAGGGGCTCCAGTACTCCTGGACTCTCTGGGTGTCTTCGAGTGTGCACATGTGCCTGTGCGTGTGCGTGCGTGTGCGTGCGTGTGCAAACACACACACACACACACACACACACACACACACACACACACACACACACGCACACACACACACACACACAAATACTAAATCTCTAATATGATAGCTACAGAATATGTTAAATTATAGTAACTTATACAGCTATAAAAGTAACTTATACAGCTTTAAAAAAGGAAGAATGAATTTCAAGTCAGCTAATCCACTTAACAAAGCATAAATTTTTCTACATGTGCCACCCCTAAATGGCAGCTATTGCTATATTCCTGTCACATCTTTATACATACCTCTAAATGACAGCATTTCTTTGCGTTTTCCCTACACATCTGTGACTTTCTCCACAATATGTCCTCCACATATTCCTTGTTTTTTAACCCAAGCTGTGCCTGATAGCGCTGGCAACTAGTAAATGCCTGATGATTTTGTTAATTGAACAAGTGAAATGGGAGATGTACAACAGCATGGGTCAAATGTGACAGGTTAAACTAAGTAATTGTGGGGTGGTTTTGTTGCTGCTGATGTTTGGTTGGTAGGTGTTTTTTGTGTTCTGAGATAGTATCTGTTGTAGCCCAGGTTGGCCTCCTACTTGCTCCATAGAGGAGGTTGGTCTTGTATTCCTGACCCTCCAGTTTCTACCTCCTAAGTGCTGGGGTTAGAAGCATGTACCCCCATGCCAAGTTGTACTGAGTAATTATGCTGGGAAATAAATCATTCACAAAAAGACAAACGCTGTAAAATTCCATATGAATGAGATACCCAAAGTAGGAAGACTTGGGAAGAATGTAGGATGGCAGTTTTGAGGACCACAGGGCAGAGAGTTGGGGACTCACTGTTTAATAGAGATAGCATTTTAGTTCTGTATGATGAAAATGTCCTAAAGATATCTTGCAAAGCAATATGAGTATAGTTAGCATTATGGAATTATATGCTTAAAAACTGTCTAGATGGTAAAGTGTGTGTTGTATGCTTTCTGCTATGGTTGAAAATAAAACTTTGGAAGATGAGAACCATCTCACAGGTACCATGGAACAAGACAGCTGGTTTTTATCTGATATATGTTACCCCCAAAAAGGACAAGCATGAAGAGGGCTGCTGGAACAAAAGGTCACCAAACACTAAACATTTTAGACTGAATGTTATAATGATTTATAGTGACTGGATTAGATTTATTGATAAATATAGGTGTCAGTTATTTGAGTACTAAATGGATGTACATTTTACCCTTTGTAATTGGGATGCAATTTTTACTTATGATGTGACACCCCCACATGCACTGTAATAATATTATATGAGATGTGATTTATGGAATATAATTTATGCTTTTGTAAAGAAGTAAAAATATATAGATAAATAAAACTGGAATTAGAACAGCATAGACTAAAAACCCAGTATTAAAGACAATATACTTTATATACCAGAGAATTAAAAACCAGAGCTAAGCTGTGACTTTCACTCTTTGTATTTCTCATTCACCCACATTTTAAAAATTTTTTATATTTTAGAATTTAATATATACAGGGCACTTTCCCCAAACTACCTGCTTACTACTTCCTCTGTTGTCTTTTCAGCAAGTTCGGTTTAGTGTCACACCCAAAAAAAGGCGCACCCCTTTAACCCTTTCAACTCTTGAATCAAACACACCCTTATTAAATGAGCATTTCACATGAACCATCAGTGTCTGTGCCTGAGCTCCGGTGGGGAGAGTGAGCTAGCCAGAGCTGAACAGGGCAGACTGGAGGTGGACAGGTTGGGCTGTGCTGAGAAGACAGCCAGCCCATGGTGGGGATGCAGGCAGAGCTGCTCCTGGTGTTCTTTTGGTGAATCCACAGGAAGGGAAGAAGAGGCTACAGCATGGTAAGCAGCGGCCACAGTCTTGTTGTCTCTCCGTTGCCTAAGACATTGTTATTAACTTACATAGCAGTGATACAAATGCCACCGATCACATAGTGTTTTCTGTCTAATTCTGGCAAATTCTTGTTTTTAAAAGTCTTGAGCAATTACAAATAGGAGGAATATGGTGGGAACAACATACCTTTGATTGCAGCAGGAGGGAAGGCAACATACAGACTGTGGTCCACACTGTCTGCTTGTTCTCTGGTGTTTATGGCATTAGCAAGCTAATCCGGATCATTAACAAGTTACTCTTGTTAAACACATCTGGGTTCCGGCCATCAGCCATCGGCCATTCTCATGTTGATTTACAATCCTGCTCTGGGGTGTGCTAGAACCACTCAGTTAATCCTTTTACCCAGCCTCAGTCCCTGCTCTCTTTTCAGATTCCAAAGACGAACTGGTACCGGCTCTTTGGGGCAGGGTTGGGGGTGAGGGTGGCACTAGTGGGGAAGAAATGCTTTGAGAGTCAGGATTGACTTTCATTTTTCTCAGTGGTAGAAGTTAAGACACTATTACGCACTCTTCTCAGATGTAGGCTGTTTCAAATGTGTCTCCAGTGGGCGTTGGCTGCCGGGTGCTCTCACCGCCTGCCTGGTAACGAGTTATTATGTATTGCACATGCTTTCCCCAAACGAGGGTTATTGGGACACAGAAGTATTATGGGAACATCTTGGATTGTTACAACCTATCATTCAAGAAGTGCTAAAGATTTGGGTAAGGGAAAAAGAGCGATACTTGATACAAGACCTATTAAACTTTGCCACACTGGTTTGATCACAGAGGCATAAATATTAAACCCAAGAGTGTGGTGGGCTTTAATGCCTCTGTTTTCTCTGTTAGAACTCTAATATTGAACACTTTCCCATCATTTTAGAAAAAGACAGACTGCAAATTTAGGTTTGAGCTCTTAGTCTTTTCTTTTTAAAAAGAATTGTGTGTGTGCGCGCGCTTGCGCGTGTGCGTATGTTCTCATGTTGAGGTCAGAATGCTATTTGCAATAGTCAGTTCTCTTCTCCATCCTATGAGTTTCAGGGATAGAACTCAGGTCCTCAGGCATGGTGGCAAACATATTTATCAGCTGAGCCATCTCTTTGCCCCCCTTGTTCTTTTCTCAGACATCTTAAAGGAACTAATATCTTATGTCTTACCAAAAACAAACAAGCAAAACAAAACAAAAAATCTTTTCAAAATGATTTGCCAATTAAAATAATGGGCCATGTAAGTAAGATTAAGAACATCACAAATACGATCTATCAAAAGCATTAGAAGTTTAATAAGTGAAATTTCGGATGTTTTGGTCAGTTGTCCTATTAGGGCTGGACTCTCGAAGCTGTGCAGCGCAGCTCAGCCTGTGGATGCTGCTGGTGAGCTTGGGCTGAGATGGAGAGGTAAATCGGCCGGGCTGATCATTCTGAAAGCTATTTCTGTGTTGAAGTCTGTGCTACAAGATTAAAGATAAAGGAAAATGAACAAAGTATGAGCACCCTACACTGCAGGCACTAGGAGCACACGGCTAGTGAGGATGACAACTGAATTTTAATTTGAAATGTTGAAATGGGCAGAGCCTGCTGCCCATGTCTCCAGGCATGATCAGGACTGGCACTATGTAGCAAAGCCTGGGTGTGCAGGCTTGTCTGCCTCAAGCCCGTACAGGAGCACAGGAGTGGGCTGTGCAAATGCAATCCAGATGCACAAGCTGAGGCAGAGAGAAGGCATCTGAGCTCACACTGCCTGCCAGGCATAGTGATGAGAGGTGATGAAACATCTTACTTTCAAATTCACAGGAGCAGCATGATTCTCACACTCTCCTCACTCCCCCAAAACAAAGGCTCCCAGCCTCTTCAGCCACCTGCCCATCCCACCTAAGCCAATGTGGCCTCATGGAAGGAACAAATAGAAAACTCTATGTTCTGTGGAGGGGGAAGCAAATCCATCTTCCTGCCAGTGGAAAAGACGTTGGGAAGTGGCAGTAGAGCCAGGGACCAGAAAAGATTTAGATAATTTTGCCATGTCTGACCAATTTAAATGCTGTGTCCAAAAAGTTGAAGCCAGCTTGGTGATTCCTTAGAGGCTCTCTAGGCTCAGATGAGCTGCCTCAGGGGCTAGTTTGGTCCTCATAGCCGCTTCCTTCCTGACTGCCTCTCCTTCCTGAGGCAACCATCACCTTTCAATTCCTTTTGTGTCTTAGGCAACCTCCTGCCTCCTCCTTCCCTGCTTGAGTCTCTCTCTCTCTCTCTCTCTCTCTTCTCTCTCTCTCTCTCTCTCTCTCTCTCTGTGTGTGTGTGTGTGTGTGTGTGTGTGTGAGAGAGAGAGAGAGAGAGAGAGAGAGAGAGAGAGAGAGAGAGAGAGAGAGAGAACAAGAAATGGAAGGAGACAATAGCATAGCCATACATCTTTTTAAACACATCTGTGGTCTTGGGCAAACAGCTTCTTTAAAAAAAAAAAAAAAAAATCATTTATTTTATGTATATGGTGTTCTATGTGCATGTACACCTGTATGCCAGAAGAGGGCATCAGATCCCACTATAGATGACTGTGAGCCACCATGTGGCTGCTGGGGATTGAACTCAGCACCTCTGAAAAAGCTGCCAATGCTCTTATCCACTGAGCCATCTCTCTAGCCCCCAGGACAAATGGCTTTTTGAAATGATTTGGCAATTTAAAAACAAATTAAAATGTGGGTTTAGGGGCATCATGATTATGAACCTTTAAAAGCATTTGAAATTTAGTCAGTGAAATTCCTGATCTTTTGGGTAACTGGGGTGTTAGTGCATAATCGTAAACAACTAAAATGTACTGAGCCATTGATTCACCTACAACCTGTGAACCCTGCTAGGCAAGCCTGGGCAGTTTCCTCAGGTGTGAAGTGAGAATGGTACCTATCCCCCTCACAGGGCCATTAAGAGGTCCCAGGCACAAGGTAGGTTTTTAAATATGGTTACTGAAATCACAAAAGAGAAAAATTAAAAGGCCAATTAGCATAGGACACACATTCATTGCCTTTTGAAACCAAAGAAATAAATGTTCCTAGTTATTGTGAAATATAGCTTGCATCAGAAAAGTGTATAAAATTTAAATGTGGAGCATGGTTGGATAATTATAAAGCAGGGACTGGTGCAATTAGAAACAGCCTAGGAAGCAGGGTATTGCCACTTCCTCTTGGTCTCTAATCAGCAATCCCTCATCACCAAGGCCAGGACCCAAGTGAGGGGAGTGAGGCCCATGACCAAGGAGCACCAACAAACAATTAAAAACAAAACCAGAGTGAAGAGCAGCAAACACTCAGTAGTCAAGGCACAGAATACATCAATGCCATATTTTGAAAATTAAAAGTTAAAAATTAAAAGCCATGATAAAGTAACAAATTTTAAATAAGGATCTATATCACACAGAAATAGCCATGGGCTTTTTAAATGTTTATTTTACTTATTTATTTAAGAAGTTTTTTATGTATATAGGTGTTTTGCCTGCATTATGTCTTTGCCCCTTTTTGTATGCAGTGCCCATGGATGCCAGAAGAGGGCATTGGATCCTCTGAAACTGGAGTTACAGACAGTTGTTATCCACCATGTGGGTGCTGCGAACTGAGCCAGAGTCCTCTGAAGAGCAGCTAGAGTTCTTGATTACTGAGCCATCTATCCAGCTCTAATAACTATATCTTAACTGCTATGATAGACATATCTCTGCTTTTTCTTATGATTTACCACCAATAAGTATACCTCAAGACAATATAATTTATTTTTTGTGTTCCTGAATTTTACATAAATGGAATTTTATGTTAGAGTCTCACCTATATCTCTTTCAATCAACACGATCATATTTATGTTGCTTGGTGTGGTGCCACACATACCATTAAGTGCATTCCTAGCATTTAAGAGAGAGGGAGGCCTCAGCCTCCCAAATGGGTTACATAGTGAGCTCCAGATCATCCTAGGCCACAGTGGTGGTGCCTGCCATAAGACAAACAAATAAATAAAACAAAAAGAGAACAAAACCGAGCCATTGCACTTATAAACTCATCCATGTATGGTGGATGGCTGACGGGGTTGCCTCTTTTACTGTGGAGTATTCTATTTTATGAAAGCTTCACTGTTCATTGATTCATCCAGCTATTGAGAGGCCCAGGCCTGCTTATGATCGGGAATTATTAACAAGCACTTCCCTGTGATAGTCCCTGTACCAGCATCATGGAATACCACACACAGACTTCTTAAGGGTGACTGTTCTCACAGCCAGGTCTTGGGGACTTTGAGACTTCCTGAGGTATTTTGGGGAACTTTGCAATGTTAAAATGTTTATGTAATCCTGCTAAATATCATTTGCCTTTTGCACACCTCTGCCCTTGTGGGGTCCCAACAAGAGGCAACATAATTCACAATGGTGTCTTGTTCTAATGCCCAAAGGATGCCCTGTGTATTGGTGAACAACAACTTCCCCTTCTTTCTTTTGTGTAGCCCCAGTTTACCTTGAACTCAGCAGGTATACCAGGCTAGTCTTGAACTCAGAGATCTGCTTGCCTTTGCCTCCTGAGTGCTAGCCACCACATCTGGTTCTGTCTGAATTTCCAACCTGTTGTTAGATAAAATCTACATAAGCAAGGATCCTACACTCCTTAATTTCTAAGAATGTCAAGGGATTCTGAAATCCAATTGTTGAGGATGTCTGTCCTAGAGAGTATAGGAGGAGCAGAAGTGCTCCATGAGGGATGCTGTCCTAGAGAGTATAGGAGGAGCAGAGAAGTGCTCCATGAGGGATGCTGAGCTTTTCTCCGTTATCATCAGTTTACCCTGTGGCCTCCAGTGTGTGAGAGTTCCCATTTCCTGCTCTGTTCAGGTTTTACATCTTGTGCTTTGCCTGTTTGCTCCCTTGGTAGCTAATTAGAAATGTTTCCTGTGAAAATAATTCAAGGTCAGTGTACAGAAAAGCTGCAGTCCTCTCTGCACCCTACAACACATTGACAGTAAGTAAATAAATCATGGTCCCCAGCAGTGGGCCAGGCTGCAGTGTCACCATAGACCCAGGTAGCAGTGAAGGCCGCTTCTATCGGCATGGCCTCAGCAGCAGAATGGCCCTTGGATGCTAACATGGCTCCAGGTGGCTGCTCAGACCCCTGGCATCAACATGGCCTTCGATGGTATCAGAAGCCATGGACATCAACTCTGACCCTGGCAACGATAGGGCCATGGACTCAGACACGGTCCTCTGCAGCAGCTCTGGCCCATGGTCCCAGGTGGCGACCCCGCCCACGGGCTGGTATGGTGTTATTTGTATGTTGGGACTCCTTACTGTTTTTCTGCGTTTCCTTACAGAACATGAGCCCTATTAGGACAGGAACACGGTCTTTTTAGTCCCTAGGTCCTGGTGTTTGGTCAGTGCTTGGTACCAATAAGTACCGAATGCACATTTACTAGTCAGATGGATGCAGCATCATCGCAGTATAGAAACCTCTTGCTCTCCGACCTGGCAAGAGGCAGAGTGCAGTGTAATGGAGGCCAGCAGGAACTAGCCTCACTGCAGTGGTAGTCTCCTCTGATGATTTCCCCAAATCCTGGTTCTGAAGTACTTGTCCTGTGGGTGTTTTAAGACCTGAATGAGGTGCTTGTAAAATACCTAACACTGTTCTGGGGAGAACTAGGAGACAGCAAAAGGGGACAGCCACTGCTCCGGTTTGGATCTGGAATGGCCCCAAAAGGCTTGGTCCCCAGCTGGTACTATCAGGAGGGTTACAAACGTAGGGTCTTGTGAAAGGTCTTGAGGTTACTGGATGCATATCCTTGAAAGGTTTTGCCTTTCCCACCCAGCCATGAGGCGACTGGTTTTACTTTCCATATGTTCCCTGACACAGTGCCTGGTCACATACATGTCAAAAAGTGACAGCCAACTAATCACAGACTGGAACTTTCAAAACTGGGAGACGCGAACAAACAAACAAACAAAAAACCTCTTTATGGGCCGATTAGCTCAGGTGTAATAACAAAAAGCTGCCAACTGATAGCACATGGTCAGCCTGAGACACACAGCAAATTCCAGACCAGCCTGGGTTACAAAGCAATACCCTTCAAACACGCAAACAAGAAGGCAAAGATGGAAACCATAAAAGAAATACACATTAATATGTGTGCAAGCACTCTTACCTACTGAGCCATCCCTCCCACTCTTAGACATGGATTTTTGAGAGGATAAATTTTTTGATCCCTTAGTATTTCCAAGATCTCTCCATGAAAGCATACACTCAGTTTTCTTTCCCTCCCTCCCTTTCTTCCTTCCTTCTTTTCTTCCTTCCTTCCTTCCCCTCCCTCTCTCCCTTTCTTTCTTTCTTCCTTCATTTTCTTTTTTTTATGACACTAGGTCCTGCTCTGCAATTGGAATTGACTTGGAACTTGAGGTCTTCATGCCTCAGTCTCCGAAGAGCTGGGATGCCAGGTGTGGACCATTACACTCAGCTGCTTTCTGTTTTGTCACCTGAAAGTTATTAGCTGAGTGTGATGGCACACACTTGTAATCTCACCACCCAGGAGTCTGAGGTAGGAGGAGTGTAAGCTTTGAGCCCTGGACTACACAGTAAGTTCCTGTCAATTTGACTAGGACAGAACAGAACAGAATAGAATGGGAAAGAGTTTGCTGAAAAGTCAGGAATTCTTGCTAGGAATTGCAGGAAACTCAGGAATTTCTCAGTTACACTAATGCATATTATTGGGTGAGTATTCTAGCATATAGTAGCTGGAAATGTAAACATTTTTTCCATTTTCTAGAAATAAATCCATTTTCTGCCATATTTAAAATGTGCTTCAACTGGTTTTAAGTTAGGAGGTCTCAAAGGCAGCCTGAAGCCACAGTGCTGTGGTTGAAGGAGCCTGTCTGTTTCTCTGTATGGCTGTCCCCTCCCTCCTCCTCCAGGTCCTCAGCTCTAGTGTGACTATAGCTAAGCCAGGTTGGTCTTGCTGCTGTTGCTCAGTCTGGTCACCAGTGTATTCCTAGTCTCCCTTGTGTCCTTTGGAAATGGATTGCTGGGCTGGAAAAGTAGTCCTTGCTCCCTTAGCTCTTAGATTTGGAGACTCCGTGAGCCCTATGGTGTTCTCATTATTCTTGATCTTCAGCAGAGTTGTCCAGACCATTGTTCTTAAACTGTATATAAAGAACACACCTTTTAGTTCTGAGCCAATATAAAAAGAACTATGTCGACCACTTTGTAATGAGCACATTTCCATTTTCCAGCTTGGCTAAACTTTAATTGGAAACTCATTGGTTAGCCACTTAATTATGTAGTCAGAACATGCACAGGCTAAGAAATACTTGGGTTATAAATGTCAAATTCCTGAGTCTCCTTTAGTCACACATTGTGCACAAGGGAGGAAAATCACCCAATTAGGATTTCGTATTTCCACTACACTGTAAATTAATTCAGTCTGACAGTTATCTTTGTGAGAAAAAGAAAATATTAGCAAGACTGTTGGGTTTACATTCTGGGTTATCTGGTACTTCTAATTAGGCAAACACTATTGGGATTGGGGCTCCTAGCCCAGGAAACATGATGACTTGGATAACTGAAGAACTCAATGAACAGTCATTACAAAGTGTAGGAGAGGCTGGAAACCAAGGGCACTTCAAGATGATTAAGCTTCAACCACATGGCCTCTTCCAAGTATCTGTGTCTAAATCTGCAACCCAAAAGTTTGCATTTCTTTTCTTTTCCTTTCTTTTCTCTTCCTCCCTCCCTCCTTTCCTACTTTTTCCTTCTTGCCTTCACTCCTCTTTGCCATTTTCTTTTTTGTTGGTTTTGATATTTCAAGACTGGGTCCCAATATCCAGAACTCACAATTCTCCAACCTCTGCTTTGAGAGTATATTACAGTACACTATCTTATCTACTGCATTTTTTTCTTAAGCTATATATACTTCAGCCTCACAAAACTTTGTTGAACCCCTAGCAAGCACTACTGAGAGCTCAGTTGGCACTATTGGGTCCCTTTCTCATTGTGGACCTGGAAGGAAATAGAAGGGAACCATGTTCAAAGCCAGCATATTCAACTAGGGGCCTAACTAGGAGAGAGTGAGAGGGAAAGATAACACCTTCACCCCATTCCAGTCTCTCCCATCAGTACCTCCCACTGGTTAAACCTAATCAAAACTAAAGGTCAAAGGCTTCAGTTCCTATATTCCTTTATGGTTTAGGTAAGGCACATACACAAGGGCAAAGTGGGTTGAGCCAGCAGACATACCCAGAACACACTTTGTACTGCTAACAATCCTGCCACACAGCCAGGCTTAGGGACAAGCATGGCACACAGGTGGGATGCATGCTGTGTAGCCGGCACAGTGGGACTATATTACATCCTACCATATAACCAGTCTCATCTCCAGCAATGCATTGTGATGCCAAGTAGGAAAATGTATGGTATGGAGCCGATGTTTAGAAGAACTGAGTTGTGTTTAGGAATATTTGTCTCTTTGGACCATGGTTCACCTTTTTGGGATAAAGAGAAACATATGGCATAAGGTAGATGGTCAATCATTATTAGTGAAACCAATGAGAAAATTTTTCAAAATTCGAAGACTCTTCTTTTTATTGATCAAGTGTCTTAACCAGCTGTGGATGCACATGCCAGTAATCTAGTACTTCATAGGCTGAGATAAGAAGATTGACAAAAGTTCAAGGTCAGCCTGACTATATAGTGAGTTCCAAGCTAGTCTGGCTGAAGTGTGAGATCCTGTCTCAAAAACAAAAGTTTCAATGGCTTTAAACCATGTCAGTGGCTTTAAGTAGATTTCACACTGGTCCTGTAATAAATAAATAAATAAATAAATAAATAAATAAATAAATATGATTTAAGTCAGATGAGGTAGGAAACACCTATAATCTCAACACTTGGGATGTGGAGGCAGGAGGATCAGAACTTTAAGGCTAGCCTGGGCTCTGAGACCCTGTATCAGAAAGTGAAAGCCAGCCAACAAAATTAACAAATGATCTAAAGACAATCCTTTCCTGAAACTGGAAAGCTGCTTATTTACCTTTATTCATTTTTTAGTCAGTGTTTGAAATAGTGGGCTTTGTTGCAACATTTTCATACATGAGAGTTTTATCATCGTACTGCTCATAATCTCCATTGCCCTCTCACTTACCCTGTTGGACCCCAAAACTATCATGTCATACATCTGGAGTCCACATTTGAGAGAATACATGTAATATTTACAAATCTATGTCTGGCTTAGTGCACGTACCATGATTTACTGTTCCATTTATTTCCTTGCAAATGACATGATGTCATTCCTCTTTGCTATGGAATAAAACCCCATTATGTGAGTATCTGTGTGGTATATGCTGAATGAGATGCCTTTGGGTGTATGCCCACATGCCCAGGAGTGGTATGTTATGATTGTAGCAGTTCATAGCAGTTCTCTTTCTAGTTACTTGCAAATGTCTTTTGGGGGAGTTCTGGGGATCAAATCCAGTGCACTAAGCATGCCACACAAGAGCTCTATCATTGAGTTGCACCCATAGCTGGAACTCTGTCTTTTAAAAGAAACTCATCAGAAGAATGAACCTTTAACTCTTCCTAAATGAAAGCCTTTATAAACAGTAGCACCTCTGTTTTGGACATCACTGAGTATGGAAATTAAAGAAAAGAGATACAGCTGGACGGTGGTGGTGCACACATTTGATCCTAGCACTTGGGAGGCAGAGGCAGGAGGATCTCTATGAGTTCAAGGCCAGCCTGGTCTACAGGCTGAGTTCCAGGACAGCCAGGACTACACAGAGGAAACCCTGTCTCAAAAAACAAAAACAAACAAACAAAAGGAGAGAGAGAAAAGAGATATGAACTGAAAATTCTTCTTTTTTTTAGCAGAATAGTAAAACTAATTTTTCACAAAAGGATGTGGTTCTTGTTTGGCTCTCATGACATTATTAGAAAAAACATGGAGGGGTAAGTGAAGGAGTACATGTCACGTGGTAGTAAATGGTAGAAGAGAAGTTCATGTCACGTGACAATGAAGGAGTAGAAGAGATTCAGAAAATACAAGAGGAAAAAGTGGCAGAGATGGAAGCGATTTTGGAAGCAGTAACTAATATTAAAAGAGCCTCGCAATCAATCCAGCAAACATTCCACTCAGGGAGCCTTCGAGGAGAGATGATACAGAGAAAGGCTCAAAGGCCTAACATGTTACCAGTTGCACCATTTGAATTGGACTACAGATCAAAAGCAGTTGCATGGAACAACTCCATATGCTTCTCCATCAGAGGCCTGCCTCCCACTGACCAGTCCTTAAAAGCCTTGGGAAAAGTGGCTGTCATAGCGTAAATGTAATAACAGAGTATTTTTGTTCCACCTCTGAACCACTAAAAAGTCACTAACTGTAGTTACAGATACTCCAGAGCTAAGCCCTTGAGCCTAACAAGTTGGAGATCAACTTTGACAATTCAGTGAAACCCCACCTCAAAAAAAAAAAAAAAAAAAAGAAGAAGAAAGAAAGAAAGAAAACAACAAAAAACCCAACCAAACAAACAAAAACCCATTAAAACAAACAAAGACCCTCATCTTTAGCCAGAAATGGCTAAATTATTAAGGATGTATTCTGAGAACAGGACCTGGATTCTATATATTAGAAAAAATTAAACTTAAAATGAAAAATATCAGTACTTAATAAGTCTAGTTAGTGAATAATTTCATTGATTTGTATTATCTGTGGATATTTAGATTGGACCATATGCATTAGCACAGGCAAAGCAAGAAGGAAGACAACATGATAGGTGAGTGACAGTTTTTAATCCAAAGCCAGGTCTGTAGTATAAAGATACAGATATGGATCCTCCCTGGATGGAATTTCCTGTCTCTGACACTGTACTGAGATGTGATCAGCTCTACACTTAGTGTGGGGAAATGCAATTTTAATTGTAATGCTGAGGTGTATCAAGTACTAGGCTAGCCATGGCTACATAGTGATACCCAGTGTCAAAATCAAACCCAAGCAACAATCAAAACAGTAAACATCTTTCTTGTTTTTGCTGTTGTGTGTGTGTGTGTGTGTGTGTGTGTGTGTGTGTGTGTGTGTTTTGCTTTTGTGTGTGTGTGTGTGTGTGTGTGTGTGTGTGTGTGTGTGTGTGTGTGTGTGTGTGTGTGTGTATTTCCCCCAACAAAGCATGCTGAGGTTTTCTAACCAGCTGTAGACAATTTCTTTTCTCTCTCCATCTCCTGTTCTCTATCTTTGTCCGTGTGTGTGTGTGTGTGTGTGTGTGTGTGTGTGTGTGTGTGTGTGTGTGTGTATTTCCCCCAACAAAGCATGCTGAGGTTTTCTAACCAGCTGTAGACAATTTCTTTTCTCTCTCCATCTCCTGTTCTCTATCTTTGTCCTTTAGTTAGCTGTTACATGGTTCTAAGATACTTACTTTTACAATAATCAACAGGGTCTTATTTACCCAAGGCTGGCCTCAAACTCCATATGTAGTCAAGGATGAGCTTGAACTCCTGATCTTTCTGCCTCTATTTTCTGAATGCTGGGATAACTGACATGCACCACTATGCCCACTGTATATGGCAGTGCTGGGGATGGGACCCAATGTTTCATGCATGCTGGGCAAGCTGAATAACTTCCTCAGCACTAGGTATTTCTTCTTACTCTACTGTAGGAATTTTCTAACCTTTTTTTTTTGCTTTTAATTGTTGAAGACTAGAGTAGCTTAACCCTATATTTTGGAGGGCACTGTAGCTCAGAGATTCAGTCCTATACAGGACCCTGGATTCAATTCCAGTGGAGCAAAATACATAAATAAAACATTTGTTAACTTATATATATTTCTTAAACTACACAGTAAAGCTTTAGATAGATTAGATAGATAAATGATAGATGATAGGTAGGTAGATGATAGATAGATGGATGATTGGTAGATGATAGATAGATGATAGGTAGATAGATGATAGATGATATATTGATATATAATCTATTCAGAAAAGTAGCCCCTCACCAGAACAAATGCTAAGCCCCAAAGCATAGGCTCTGAGAACATGGAACCCCAGGAATATTCAGCCCCAGGGCACCCCTGGATCACCCCTAGGTCCACAGGAGAGGAGAGTCCAGGGTGGGCATACTCCAGGGGAGTATAAAGCATCCTGATAGGTCCCAGGACCTTCTTTGCAAACATTCTTCCTTGCAGGGCTAAGGGACAAGGTGCAGGGTCTGTGCCCACCTACCTTAGGTTTAAGATTCTAAACCCTAAAGTTGTCTGCGTTTGGTTCTTCATCTGTCAGTCTCTCCCCATGAGCACTGGACAGAAACAGTCTCTGTCTGTAAAGAAATGTGTAACTTGATTAAGAAAGGAGGTATTTGGGGGCTAGAGAGATGACTCAGTGGTTAAGAGCACTGGCTGTTCTTCCAGAGGTTCTGAGTTCAAGTCCTAGCAACCACATAGTGGCTCACAACCACCTGTAATGAGATCTGGTGTCTTCTTCTGGCTTGCATGGATACATGCAGGCAGAAAGCTATATGCATAATAACAAATAAATCTTTTTTAAAAAAAAGAAGAAAGGAGTTGTTCTCAAAGATTGAGGACTTCCCTTGAACCAAATGAATGGGGCCTGTGAGCCCTATTCAGTGCATCCCTCTCAGATGGCTCCTAGAGTCAGTCCCTCAGGGGCTGGCCTCTTGAGGAAATCTTCATTATCTAAAGGTAAGAGAGGAGCCCCTGAAATGACTTGAGGGCTCCCACCCTCCCAATCCAGTAAAAACTGTACTGTGCACCTGACCCAAACCATGTGTTGTTTATTTCCCAGGGGAAAGCTTTACTTTAAAACAACTTTATTGAGATATAACTTACATATAACAAGTTAGGACAAACTCATCTTTTGAGACTCATGCGCTAGGCCAGCAGGTTACTTCCTCATCTCTAGTTAGCATAATGCTTTTGAGAGTCATCCGCATACTCGATTGTCAAAAGCTTGTCCTTTTATCGTTGAGTGCTAATCTGCTGCAGAGATGTATCACCATGGTTTAGCCATTCACCACATGATGAACAGTTTAGGCTCTTCTGAACGAGTTGTTATAAAAGTATAAGCAAACCAAAACTATGAAGTTCTCGAAAATTCAACAGAACTGTCCAAAAAGTAAAAACTGGGGTGTTCCTCTGGGGTGTCAAAGAACAAAGAGTTGATAATCAAGTTGAAGAGCAAGCCACTGACTTTATAAAAAGCAACTACAATTAAGATCGAGGTTTGGGGGTGGGGACACACACTAAATAAAGAGGGCTGATGACCCGGCATCTTCTCAGCATGGGAAAGATGGATTGCAACAGCACTGGTAGCACAGAATGATATATACACCAGTTGTTTAATTTTGACAGGGACTGGAATTGAGCCAATAGACTCAAGCCTGTTTTCCTGTCTATTTCTTCAGGGTATGCTTGATGGCCTGCCCAGGCATAGAAACAAAGGGCTCTATTTTCAGACTCAGAAGGACTTTCTGGCTATGCGGCTTTGGACGGAGCTGTTGGAGAGATGAGTGTGTAAATCACTTTGTGTCTAGTACCTAAGCAGGACTCAGTGGGCAGGTATTATACTTGGAAATCGTGTTTAAGAAAAATAAAATGTTTCTTAAGGAAGCCAGAATGTTTTATGTAGTTTTTAATCCAGATCCATTTCTTTCTCCATTATTTTTATAAGCACCGAAGAACTGGATTAAGCTAAATCTGGGTAGATTTTTAGAAGCATATCCAGTCAGTCCCAGGAGCTCTGGGTGTCTTCCTTTTTCTGTGCCTCTGTTCAGCTCTCTGGTGAACCTGTCTGATCTCAGCGCCTACCCTGGAGCCCTGACTGTGGATCTGGGTCCTCGTAGCCTGGGATTTTTATCTGGGGCCACTCGGGTTCATCGGTTTCCTCTGCACCTGCGGGTCCTCTGTAATAGACTAGAAGGGGCACTAGTTGGAACTGGAGGGTATGGGTTTAGAATTATGGCTTTGTTGCCCCTGGCCCCCAGCACATTTTGTGTTGGTCCCAGCCTTTGGACATCTTTCCCCCATCTACTGTAGTAGATAACACATTGCCTCAGTAGACTGCAACCGGGTTACACGACATAACGCTGCCAGACTGTCTCAACAGACGCGTGTTGACTCTTGATTGCATGCATTTATTGTCCAGGCTTTTTACACTTCCCTCAATCCCCGAACTCCCTTGGCTGCTTTTGTAGCTCAGATGAAAGATCTCCCTCAGTGGAGAATCAGTATCATCCTGAACTAATGCTCACCCTTAGGAAAAAAAGGTGGGGCTGTGTTCCGCCTCCTCAGGGCTTAGGCTCTCACCTGGGTTTTTAGTTTAAGGGTTGGCTCTTAAGGGACTATCCTTAGGTAGGAAACTGGGGTGAGTTGGGCCGATCCTGTACACAAGCTGCCTGGGAGTCAAGAGCGGCTCTCAGCTCCCTCCCCTTTACAGCCACACAGCCCCCTTTGTCGGACGTCCTTGCTGCTTTCATTTGCAACCCCAGGTGCGGGTTGTAGCCCTCCTCCACTAGCCCCCACCCCCACCCCCGCAGTGCCAGCTTGGCTAGCTTTCCACTATCCTCCCTCCGTGGGAGGTGCCCACTGCCTGCCCCTCCCCCTCAGCCCTGTACCTCGACTCCCAGGTGAAGCCTGGGGGTGAGCTGGGAGGAGGCGGGACCGCGCTCTGCAGCCCGCGCGGTTTGAACGCAAGCACGCGGGCCCCATTGGGTGAGCGTCGCCGCCGGGCGGAGCCAGGTGCTGCATTCCTGCACCTTTGCTTAAGGTTAAGCCAGGTGTTTCCTATTGTTTTCCAGAAGGCCACTAGTCGTTTTGCCTTGTGTCACTCCCAATCCACCCCTCCCCAAAAAGAAAGGGAGATGTTTCTGCAAAAATTCCTCCCTCAGATAATCTGGGGGCGAACGGCGGGCCCCGAGGTCATGCCTGGTTCCTTAAATTTGCATTTTTATTAAGGAAGGAGATAAAAAGCAGGAACCAGCTGGGAATTGTTTACTATGTACATCTGATACCTGAACTTTTCAGATTAAAAACATTTGTAACGGAGTACTATTTTAAGTAATATAGCTTCGAAAATGCGTTAAGAAAAAGAAATTTAGGGCAGGAGAGATGGCTCACCTGTTAAAGGCTAGGCTCACAACCAAAAATATAAGAAAAAGAAATTTAGCCATGCTTAATTTAGACATGTGGGCAGAAGCAAGCGAGTCTTTGTGAGTTCAAGGCCAACCTGGTCTATATGATGAGTTGTAGGACAGCCAGAACTACACAGTGATGTTTGTATGTATGTATGTATGTGTGTATGTATGTATACACACATACATATAGTTAGCTAGTTAGAACATAATAAAGACCAGACAGTCGTGTGCCGCCACACCTGACTATCTTTTCATTTTCAGTTATACCTGGTCCATTGCCAAGTTGGTTCCCAGCAGTTTTGTAACATACCAAAGGGGGACAAAACGGATTCTCATGTTTTCTCTCCCCGTCTCCTTTTATTTTCCAGTCCAGAGCACAACCACCAGAAGACACAAGAAGGAAGCCAGTGTTGGGGAAACTTGGCACTCTTTTTACGGCTGGAAGGAGAAGGAACAGCAGGAACGGATTAGAGAGTCCCACCAACTCAAACACCAAATCGGCCTCTACTAAACTCCCTGAAACAGAGAGTGAGAAAAATAAGGCTCAGGGCAGTCAACCAAAACCAACCAACGCGGGCTCGGGGCAAGAAGCAGAAGGCCAGCCTGCAGAGAGCTTTGTTCAGACTACCCCCTGCGACGCCGAACTGTCACCTTGCTCCAGCAGCAGTGTAGGGATTGTGCAGCAGTGCCACGACAGTGATTCAGTCCAATTAGAACCTCTGCAGGCAGAGGGAGAGACTTTCCCAAATGCCACCACCGCTGCCAAGGAGCTGCATTCCTCACCGAAGAATCGCTCGGGGCAGGAGAGCGCAGAGACGCTCGCCCGCAGTTCGGGGGAGGACGCGTTGCCAGGCGCTGCTGGCCTCCAACCAGAGACAGCGAGGGGTGTGTCGGGGTCCCCACCTGAGGAGCGCCTCGTGGGAGGACTTGGAGAGGCCCCCGACGGAGCCCCTGGCGTGGGTGCCGAAGCAGGCTCTCTGGGGACCTCTGGGGACGCGGTTGCTCCAGGTGAGTCTCCCTCCCTGGGCGCAGAGACCAGCCGCACAGCCCGCTCCATCGACCGCGCGCATCCCTCCAAAGTGCTAACTTTGGACATCTACTTGAGCAAGACTGAGGTGGCGCAGGTGGACGAGCTGGTCCCTGTAGCTCCGGGGACAGACGATTGCGACGATTCGGACGACATGGAGAGGAGGTCAAGCGGCCGCCGGTCGGGCCGGCGGAGGAAGTCGCAAAAATCCACGGACTCCTCAGGCGCGGATGCCGTGGCGCCCGAGAGCGCGGTGGCCAAGGACGACGCGGTGTTCAACGACGAGGTGGCGCCAGACGCAGCCGCTGAGAACGGCTCGGCGGAAAGGAAAGTGAAATCCGCACACGCGCCTCCCGACGCGGGCGCAGCCTCCGCCGCCAGCCCGGAGCCCAAGCCCAGCTCCGGTACCCGGGGACAGCTCCGAGGGGAGCCGGACCGCGGCAAGCAGTTGACCCCCGCCTCGTCGCCCACCAAGCGGAGGGGTCGCAGCCGCGTCCCCGAGGCGGTGCCCAGCAGCGGCCCGCGCGCTCCCGCCAAGGAGTCTCCACCCAAGAGGGCGCCGGCTGCGGCGGACGGCGGAGAGGAGGCGGGCCGCGTTGTCCCGCGCGAGCTCACGGTCCGGAGCAGCTCGCTCCTGCCGGAGATCAAGCCCGAGCACAAGAGGGGCCCGCTGCCGCACCACTTCGACGGCCGGGGCGACGGGGGCCGCAGCCGAGACTCCGGCAGGGGAGCAGGAGGGTCAGACGCCGACGGCTTGAAGCCCAGGAACCATTTCGGTGTGGGCAGATCCACTGTGACCACGAAAGTGACCCTGTGAGTAGCTGCGGAGTTCGGTCTGGGCAGGGGGCTGCTCAGGGTTGTACGGCTGTCTGTAGCCCATAGTTTTTTTCCTGTTGAAACTTCAAAGAAAGAAAGAGCTGTTTGCAGAGCTAAGGTTTAGAGTATGACACATTTTTGGCAGCCTCCACTGTTAATTTCTGCTTTAATATAAGATCTAAAATGAATGCAAAAAAACGAGATATCCCTTGAGGCGCGGTGTTTGTATAAACAGTAACGATAAGACTTAACCGCTTGATTTAGCTAATTATATTCTTTATCCAAAGTGTACAGGGATATTTCACGGCAGTCACAGGGAGCCAGCAGTATTTTGAGTGTGACCTAGTGACTTTGACAAGGGAGACTTTATGAGAACTTTTAATGAAGTTAGTACATTGTTGTCCAAAGTAAGCTGAAAGGAAGTCTCTAATAATTCCGCCTTCTGTGATCTAGGGAGCCTGTTGGTATTTTTGTTTCTGGGCTGGAAATAACTTTTCTGTTATTGAGATGATCGCTATTATTTCTGAAAATTACCTCAGTGAAAGGACGCTAAACACCCAACTGTACCTGCGCTCTCTTAAGTTTAGCAATTTCGAAAGTATTTGAGTGCCCTTTGTGCTGCGTGCCATGGGGGGACATGACTCACACCTGTGATTCAGTCTGTTGCCCTCAACGTTTACGCCTCCCTTGTGGCAGCAAGAAGCCCACAAATGGTCCAAGTGTACTTTGCTATCTTAAGGTTCTGGAAGTACAGAAGCCCCATCTGTGGCTTGGTGGTAACTGATTTTTGCGGGTAGGACAAGACGGGGAGGGCGCTCTATAGAACTGATCGCCCCAGCAGGTGAAAATTATTGAGTGCTTAAATTTACCTACGGTGATTCACACATTGATCAAAAAGGCGGTCATTTGCAGCCTTGCCGTTTTGAACTGAACGGATTCATTCTATTGGATTTCTTAAAATTGAAACAGGTCTGTTTGGAAGCCAGCAGGGAAATGTGCTTAATGAATAACGTTGAACTACCTCACCAGCTGGCAGCCTGGAGACCTTTGACATAATGTGCTATTTATTCTGTAACGGTAGCGTCAGGAAAGTAACCTGCGTGAATGATGCCCATTATTTGTGGAAGACCAGTGTGAGAGAACACAGAAACCTGCTAAGCCTCGCTGAGAGAAGCTACAGGACGCTCCACCTGTCATCCAATCAGAAGACAGCAGTGGAAAAACCAGAAAAGTTACTCTGTTGTTAAGGGACCTGTAAACACGTTCAGGAAGGGATCTTACAATGGAACTCTTCTCTGGGTCTTCGTCCTATCAGAACTGAGCCGTGTCTTTTTTTCTTTCTACTGATTATTTTTTGTTTTTCTTCACCACTCATTTTATCTAAATTTGTTTCATACCTTATATTGATGAACAGACAAACTATTGAAGTGGAAATTTTTATCTAGTTCTTCTTTGGCCTGTCAGTCTGACATGGGCTTTCAGACCCTTTATTCCTGTTATGGCTGGATATTAGGCAAAGATACTGACAGACTCTGATTCAGTTGTTTGATGAGCTCACCCTGTAGCCCAGGGTGGTGCCTAGAACATCATGTAGCCGAGGCTGGCCTGGAACTCAAGGTCTTTCTGCTACTTTACAGAACTACAGATGTGAGCCTGACTTGGGGGGTGGGGTGGAGTGTCTGATTAAAGAGTTAAAAAAAAAAGCCATATCACCTGAAAAATGATGACTGAATTCTTCACGTTCCTTTTATAGTTCATTGGCTCTTTGGACTCCCTCTCAGGTCATAATGAAGGCATTACAACATGAATTAGAGGAGCCTTCCTTTTAATCAGCCCCAGCTGGGTTAATTGCACTGACTCTTGGTAGCACAGTTTAATGGTAGAGAGTTTGAGTTGTAAAAGATGCTTTGATCCGGTGTAAATCTTTAATAAGCAGACATGCTTCCTACCCTCCAGGAGCCATGGGCTTACCTGGAGTGCTTTCTACTTGCATCCCGGATGCACTTTGATGTCCACTGCTGTACACCTTCTTGTGCTGACTGGCCACATTTAAAAAAAATATATTTCTCGGATGTCACCTTTGCTCATTCATTAATTAACACAGCACTTGAAAACCCTGTGTTTCTTCTTGTCTCACTGGCTCAGACTTTGTTTTTTGAGACAGGTCTCATGTAGCCCAAGCTGGCCTCCAACTCACTCTGGTTGCCAAGGGTGACCTTGAACTCCTGATTCTCCTGCCTCTAGATTACAGGCAGTGGCCACCAAGTCTGGCTTTTATTTGGCTCTTAAACTTAAGATGTGAGCCGACAATAACAACACCTGGGCATTTATGGAGATAATAGAGAAAGCAGTGCTGGAAGAAATTTATGAACACATGTCAAACTCAGATAATGTAACCTGGGCTTCTCGTTTTTTTATTCCTCTGGGGACTCAACAGGTCCCACCTTCTTGGGGACTGTGAGGTGTATGGTGCCAATCTGTAGAACTTGGGATTTCCTTATCTGATAAACTTGATTATGCATTGAACCCTCACCCTCATCCTTCCATTCACTCCCAACCTTCCCCAGGTCCCCCACCCCACCTCTATCCCTAACTCCAGTGATACAATGGAAAGCAGCTAAGGGCTTATTCAGGTCTGTCTAGTCTGACTCCTAATAGGGAAGCAGGGTAGTATGGAATAATGTGGTGTTGGGGACAAAGTCCTGTCACTAGCTATGTGACCTCAAGAGAGTCGTTTACTTTCTCTATACCTCAGTTTTCTTGATTTAGAACAGAACATGCAAGCTGTACATGGGATAAACCAAATGATATAACCCTGTCAAGTGCCTGGTGACCTGTGGTTTTCTTTTACTACAAACTGACAAGCCCCTCTGCCTGCCCCAGGAACACTGATATAAAGTGCTTTATAAAATAGAAAAGTGAGAATGATCTTGACTGAAAGCAGCTGTGGGGAGCCTCCCAGTCCTACAGCCTCTCTTAACCCTAGTGTAACCCTTCAAGGGGACGTCCAAAAATTCCCTTAACTGTAAGTTTGGGGTGAAATAAAAATAACTGTGTTCTAAACCGTTTAGGTGTTTGGTGTCACCTTTTAAGTTATAGATACAAAAGAGAACAGGCCAGAGGTGTGAAATAATTTGGCTAGTTACAGATATTAATGTGAGAGCCAGGGCTGTGGCCAGGGCCAGCAAATGACAAGAGAACACATTTTGCTTCTATGAAAGAGCACACTGTGTCCATTCAAAGGCATTATTTCCCATGGTAAGTAATTAGACCTAAGAAATGTGAAAGAGAGGGCAGACTGCCCAAGAGTAAACAAATTATGGTATAGCCATACGATGGAATTTTACACAAACATTTTAAGGAAAAAATTTCAGGGACTTGTAAGTTCTGATGATAACTCATCCTTTTTCTTAGCAAGAGGCAAGCTGCCAAGCCCTGTGAACATAGCAGTTTCCATTCTAATAAAATATTTATGTAGAGGGAACCATTGGGAATGAGGCAGAATGTTGACAACAGGTTTATGAATGATTTAAGAAAAAACTTTCCAGGTCAGGAGAGACAGCTCAGGACCTGAGTTCTAATCCCTAAGACCCATATAAAAGCTGTTCCTGGGGGTGTGTCTGCAATCTCAACACTCCTATATCAAGGTGAAAGGGGGAGCCAAGAAATGGCTGGCAGCTTCCAGGCCTGATAGCAATGATGTGTGCAGTGGTGAACAAGAGAGGCTGTGCCTCAACAAGACAGAGGTGTGACACCCATGATTGTTTTCTGAATTCACACAAGTACATACATACATACACACACACACACACACACACACACACACACACACACACACCTAAAAATATACATATATACTTGACAAATTTCAGATAGTGAACACACATACATCAGAATAATTTTAAGGGATGGATGGCAGAATGGTAGAAACAAAATATCCTAAGAGCCAATACTAGATGAGTATGTTTTATACTCTACCTTTTAAAGTAGCTTTTAACAGGGAGCTTAGAACTGTTTTTATTTTTCTTTTTATTTAAAAGTTTTAATTTCTGTGTATGGGTGTTTGGCCTGCATGTGATTACGTGCATGCAATGCCTACAGAGGCCAGGAAAGGGTGCTGGATTCCCCTGGAACTGGAGATATAGTTGTTTTTGAGTTGCCATGTAGGTGCTGGCAATCGAACTCAGTTAAGAGCCAGTGCTCTTAACCACTGAACCATCTCTTCTGTCCTCTCTACAAGATAGTTTTTAAAAAGTTATCAGAAGGTTGGGCTTGCCTATAACCCAGTACTTGGGAGATAGAGGCAGGAAGATCAGGAATTCAAAGTTATCTTTAGACAAGCAGTGAGCTGGAGGTCTGCCTGAACCACATGGCAATTTGTCCCCCCATAACTAAAGGTGAATAAAACATTACAAGAAACAAAAATGCATAATTGATGTCTGGGAAGCTCATCCACATATTGAGAATATGGGAATGCATTAAATATTTAAATTTGTTCTAAAGTTCCTTATACCTTGTAATGTCTTCCAATTCAAGTGACAGTCATTGTGAATGCATATTAATTGATTGCCAATCACTGTGATTTCATATTAATACTTGGTAAGTTGATAGTTTCTTAGATTTATAATCTCTTCTCTCAAATATAGGTAAGAGATCCCTTAAAAATACTTCCTAATATTTGTAGGATTGTTTAAGAAGTTTCAGGGAAAAGCAAGTCTACACCTGGAGGGTATGAAGTTTGTAGTCTTTCTGAGCTGATCTGGTTTACATGATCACTTAACACCAGACTGGCTGCTAACTGCCCACTGCTTTTTTTCTTGCAGCCCTGCTAGACCCAAACATGTGGAACTCAATTTGAAAAACCCGAAGAACCCTGACAGTCTGGGCAATGAGCACAATCCATTTAGCCAACCAGTTCATAAAGGAAACACTGCCAACAAAATCTCTTTATTTGAAAACAAGCGGGCTAACAGTAGCCCTAGACACCCTGACATCCGTACCACAAGGAACAACCCTCCCTCTAATAAGACATTTGTTGGGAGAGCTAAGCTAAACTTAGCCAAGAAAGCCAAGGAAATGGAGCAACCTGAAAAGAAAGCCTTATCAACCAGCCACCAGAATGGCCTGGTGGCCAAGGAATCATCCACAGATGCCAAAGGCGTGGAAGTCCCTAGCTCCAGAGAAGAGATTCTTCTGGCCTCCAGTGGAGGGGGAAGAGAAGCCACAGAGGATCAGGTCCTCTGCCCTGAGCCTAATCAAAGTGATAAGGCGGATGTGCAAACAGATGCTGCCTTATGTCCTTCACAGCAGGTGCCCACTGCTCGGGTTCCTGTGGAGGACCCTGAGCTCTCAGGAGAGCTCCACCCAGAGGCTGCTGACAGCAAAAACCTTGTACTTGACAACGTGAGTGACACGGCACAGGACATCCCCACCATTCTTAATTCCAGAGAGTCTCCTCCAAAACCACAGGGTACATTTTCTGACTTACAGCCCGCATCTGGGTCATCTAGGGAGTCTTCTCTCCCACCTTCTGCTCCCATTCCTGAGGACAGTTTTCAAGATGATTGCGTTCAAGTTTCCGTACGCAGTTTTCCATGCCCTGATCTAAAAGTGTCAGAAAACCACAACGAATGTGATTTGCCAGTGTCTCCTCACACTGAGAAAACTCCAGTCTCCAAACTTGGAGGGGGAGAAGCCAGCCCCACTTCATCTGCAGAGCACAGCTCAGAAACTGTAGGGAATGAGTGTCCATCCAAGGTCCTCGTCCAGGTCCGGTCCTTTGTACTTCCTGTGGAAAGCCCTCAGGATGTGAGCTCCCAGGTCATCTCAGAAAGCTCCGAAGTTAAAGAGGTGCAGTTGCCAAGTTGTCACAATAATGACCTTGAAGTGGTTTCTGTTGCCCCTTGTGCTCCCCAGCAGGAGGACATACCTGGCACATCACCTGAGCACACCCACTGCACAGAAGAGCATGTGATACAGTCTAGCCCACACATCATACAGCCAGGAGCAAAGGCTCTGCCTGTCCAGGCTCCAAGTCAGAGCAGCGGAACAGCCCTGACAGCCGAGTTCAGCCCCATCCACTCTCCCAGCAGCAAAAGTCATTCAGAAAGTCCCCAAAGGCCAGGCCAAAATGTCACCAGCCAGAGTACCCCTACCAGTCTTTTGAACATTTCTGCTAGTAGTGACGATAGTATCTTTGATTCTTCTTCTGATATGGAAAAATTCACTGAGATTATTAAAAATATGGACAGCACAGTATGTGTGCCCCAGAAAAAAAAGAAGGCCCGGATCCCAAACTCTCCAGCCCCTCACTTCGCCATGCCTCCGATTCACGAGGACAGTTTGGAAAAGGTATTTGATCCCAATGTGTTTACCGTCGGCCTGGGGAAGAAGAAGGAGAGCCAGCCAGAAATGTCACCAGCCTTGCACTTGATGCAGAATCATGACCCCATTTCCAAACTGAGAGCGAAGCGTGCGTCCACTGAACAGAGCGTCCTCTTCAAGTCCTTGCACGCTAACACTAATGGGAAGAGTGAGCCTCAGACAACTTCAGACATGAACGACAAAGAGAACAGGGACATCACCAACTGTGGCGTGAAGAGATCAAGGCTAGAAAAAAGCACGCTTTTCTCAAGCATGCTCTCTTCTCTGCCACAAGACAAAATCTTTTCTCCCTCTGTGACGTCAGTCAACACCATGACCACATCTTTTAGCACTTCCCAGAACAGATCAGTATCTCAGTCTTCAGTGGTACAGCCCAGGAAGGAGGGTGACCCGCCCTGTGGCTCAGACAAAGAACAACCTCATCTTGCACCGAACAACTCATTACAGGTCTTCAATTTCAACTCATCAAATACATCTCATCCGGGTTTGAAAAGTCCAAGCCACATGGAGAAGTACCCACAGAAAGAGGAGACCAGGGAAGACCAGAGTTCTCGGAGCAACCTATCCTTGCCAGATTACAGACACTCTGACTTACCCAAACTGAAGAGCAATGATGACATGGAAAAGCCTAACCCTGTGGAAAGTGTTCTCAAGTCAAACGTACCGAACATGGGTGCCACTGACACAGACTTCTTGGGGCTTTTTAAGTCCAATTGGTATGACCCGGGCCTTCCTTTTTCTGGAATGTCATTAGCAGATCCTATGGTAAGTACCAACTGTTATTTAGTTGGATGTTTCTAAACCTAGTAGGCAGTGAGAGGCTCGGGCCATGCTTTACAGGTGGTTGTGTGTGATAGCCTCCCATTTGTTTACCTTGTGGTTTTGTTTCGTTTTATTTATTTTTGTTGTTTGTTTTGTTTTTGAGACAGTGTTTCTTTGTGTAGGCTGTCCTGGAACTCACTCTGTAGACCAGGCTGGCCTCAAACTCACAGAGATCCACCTGCTTCTGCCTCCCGGTGCTGAGATTAAGGGCCTGTGCCACCACCAGTCCCTATTCTGCCCCCCCCCTTTTTTTTCATCAAGTACTTTTAAATCTGTGTACAAGGAGCTAGAGGTTCCAAGGAAAAACAGACACTAAGAACCCCCCCCACCCCCACCCCACGACACTTGTGGTCCAGCGGGGAGAATAAGTTATATGTTTCAAGGCATCCATAGACGCCTGTGCTGTGCTGTAACAAGTGTAAGGAAGATGGATGAGAGTTCAGAGACCCAGGAGCCGTTTTCTTCTTCTCTTAGAAATACTCAAGGCTGTGCTATGTTTAGAGTTTTGAAAAATGTGTGAAACAACTTCCTCTATTTGCCAAGGCCCCACCCAGCCACAGCACCTCCCCTTCTCCTTCCTCCTGTGTTGTGGGGTTTCACTCATCCCTCCATAAGTGCCATTGCTCATCCCTGGTAGATGGGAAAGTACCTAAATGGAACTTCAAGTTTGGAGCATAAAGTTTGGTTTGCATGGGGCCTTCCCTTGGTGTCATAGAGGGAACTGCAAAACACAACTTTGATTTTTTTTTTCTCTGTGATCTGGATGCCTTTCTCTTTGCTGACACCAAAGACTGAATTTAGGGCCTTTTGTGCCAAGCACACTGCTGCTGCTGAGCTACTCACACTCAGGAGCCCAGGAGTTGTTTGCATGCTAATTTGTGCCCTTCTGCTTCCAAGCTTGCTTTTTAAGGTGAGGGGGATTGTACATGGTACTTGCTTTGCAGTGGCCCAGCTGTGAGCCAGCTGCCAGGCAAGTGGAGGCATGACCACTGAAAAGACCTGGCTCCCTCCTTCTGAG
The DNA here is from genome assembly GCF_003668045.3 of Cricetulus griseus. NCBI lineage: Eukaryota > Metazoa > Chordata > Mammalia > Rodentia > Cricetidae > Cricetulus > Cricetulus griseus. The sequence goes on along the minus strand of NC_048595.1, from coordinate 266,251,592 downwards.
CAGGGTGATGTAGCAGCAGTGAGTTGTGATGGCTTTTGCTATAATCCCATCATGGACTGTGATTTTGGCTAGTTGTGATGAAGCCTGTGTGCAGTCACAGCGTGCAGGAAGGTGGAAAGTTGAGAGGCCTGCCTGAACTGGGCAGCACATTTTCAGCAGTGTTGCTACATTCAGATCCCTTTTCATTGATTTTGTCAACTAGCAGGTTTCAAACTTGCGGTCTTAGGACTCACTTTCTTTTAAAGATTGAGAATTCCAAAGAGCATTGGTTTATTTGGACAATGTATCTGTGTTAAAACTTGGTTCTGGGAACTTAAAGAGAACAGATGTGCAGGTCCTGTAGCCTTCAGAGTGATGGAATGCCTTACAGAGAACAAGAGCAGAAAGCGCAGATAGCCTGTAACTGTGAAAATAGTTGAACTCATGGGGCACCATGAAAGGCTCCTGGGAACAAACCTCCCCACCCCCAGCACTGGGGAATGAGCCCAGAGCTACACAAGCACCTACTAAAAATCTCCAGCCTCCTTTTTCCTTAATGTTCTCACTAATTTACCGGGGCTGGCCTTGAACATGTGTTGTTTATGCTTCAGCCTTTGGATGGAACCAGGATATAGAACTAGTCTCCTGGGGCATTTTCATTACCTTTTGACAATCATTACCACATAGAAATCCTAAAACTTTTCTCAAAAAACCAAAACCAAAACCAGTGTCTCTCAGGCACAAAAGTCCTGCCAGTCCATTTTCCACTCATTCTGCCTGTATTCCTGTTAATTATTCTTATCTCTTTATTACTTGTCTGTAACTTGACAGAATCTGTTTTTTGTTTGTTTGTTTGTTTTTTTGGTTTTTCAAGACAGGGTTTCTCTGTGTAGCTTTGGAGGCTGTCCTGGCACTCGCTCTGGAGACCAGGCTGGCCTCGAACTCACAGAGATCCGCCTGCCTCTGCCTCTGCCTCTGCCTCCTGAGTGCTGGGATTAAAGGCATGCGCCACCAACGCCCGGCCAGAATCTGGTTTTTAAAGATAGTTCTTCTCAGGCTGGGGAGATGGCTGAGGTGTTAAAAATAGTTGCTTTGCAGGACTGGTTAGATCCCCAGACCCCATGCAAGATTGTGTGTGTGTGTGTGTGTGTGTGTGTGTGTGTGTGTGTGGTGTGTGGTGTGTGTGTACGTGTGTGTGTGTTTGTATGTGTGTGTGTTTGTGTGTTTGTGTGTGTTCCATGACCCACCTGTAATTCCAGTGCTGGGCAGGGAAGGCAGAGACAAGGTCCCCAGAGCTAGCCTATTGGCTAGACTAGTCCTATTGGTGAGCTGTGGATTCAATTGAGAGACCTTGCCTCAATATATATATGGTGTTATATAAAGTGATAGATGACACTCCCCAAAGTCAGCCTCAGGTCTACACACTCACATACATATGTGCACGCGTGAGCACACACACACACACACACACACACACAAGAAACAGGAAAAAGTCATTTCTCTCTGAAGCCAGTCAGAACACATAAAAGAAAAAATAGTTTTACTGACTTCTAGGCTTTTTATAGTTTTTTTCAAAATGTCTTCTTGGGGGGGGGTCTTAGGCTTTGCTCATTGTAGTTTATTTTTAATGTATTTCTTGGCTTTTGTTTTAAATTTAGTTTTTTCCCTTTTAGTTTCCTGACTCCTCACATGTGAATACAGCAAATCATCATTTGCTGTTTTTGTTTCTAATTATCCACTCAGAGGGCCTTTCTCGGGTATTGTGGCCATAGTCCACTGGTGTGAGGCAAGAGGGATGAGATCAAAGGCCAGCCTCGGGAGAGGCAGTTCAGCTTGGAAATAGCCCGTGTTTTGTAATATTTCACATGTATAATTATTATTTTTACTATCTTACACATTACGGGTTTTACTGGTCCTGTCAGGCAATCTCGAAAATGATTACTTCTGAAGCCATATAAAAAGGGTCTTTGTCCATCAAAAAAGGGAGATTAAAAATACCATCTGCAGGCCTGGTGAGGTGGCTCAGTTGCTGTTGCAGAGGACCCCCGTTCAGTTCCCTGCAAATGCATGGTGGCTCACATCCATCGGTAACTCCAGTTCCAGGAGAGCCAACACCCTCTTCTGACGTCCATGGACACATGGACACATGGGCACACATACATATATGCAGGAAAAAACATTCATTCACATAAAATCTTAAAAAGTTACCACATGCCATGTATATTGTGAAATATATTATACCTCCTCTTTTTCCCTTTTTCTCTTGCTGACTTGGGAATTGAACTCACAGCCTTGCCCATGCTAGGTGAGTGTCCTACCATTGTGCCACATCCCTGACCCCCTTTTTACTTTTTGGTTTTGATACAAAATAGTCACTAAATATGCACTTTGTATCTTTGGTGGCCCTTGGGTTTGTGATCCTCTTGCCTCATCCTTTCTTGTGGCTACATTTGCAGGAAAGTGCTCCTGGGCCCTGCCATGCACACTTTCATTTAGACTAGTACTTGTCACATGATGGAGAAGTTGCTGTGGCAACACAGTATTTATAGATCTAAGGAGGGCGTGCATATGAACACACCAATTCCACTTCTTTCTAAATAAATGACTAATGTATTCAATTTCTTTCTTTGTTCTTTTTTTTTTTTAAATTGGAGATTACTCACATTCTTTGAAGTGGTTGGTTCTTTTTCAGTGAATTAATGTAAAGCATAGTTCTGACTTTTGGGCCCTGAATTTTCTAGTGTGGGTGGAAATACTCTAGACATTTAAATGAGTATAAGCTATAACGGCAAGTTTATTTAGAAAATCTTATAATTCAATCATGTAAATCCCAGGAGAACATTAACATAACTTCAGTGTAAAGTGAGATATATTGCTTCAGTACTAATAAATGGTGAAGTTGATATATTCTGACTGAAAGGGGCTCAGGTGGAGAAAGACAGCTGCCCTGTAATGCTGTAATTGTTTACTGTTTTGTTCCTCTGATTGCAGAGTCTTAGAGGAAGTGTACATAATAAACTCAATCCTCGGCCGGGGAAGGTAAGGTTATTTCATTTCTGGTCCAGATTCTCTCTTGATCTGCTGAAGGAAGAAGACAAAATGCTGCCACTTCCATTTTCTTGCAGATCGTGATATTCAGTGAGCCTGACATCTCTGAGGAGTGCATCGAGGTGTTCAGGGACATTGAGGACTGCAGCTCTTGGCGCCTCTCTCCAGTGATACTTGTGAAAGTTGTCAGAGGATGGTAAGAGTGCATTGTAGGCTTAGCTTACAGGGGTGTTAGGGTGCACTGCAGGCTTAGCTTACAGGGGTGTTAGGGTGCACTGCAGGTGCAGATTATCATAGGTGTCTGGCTTTCTCAATTACTACTTGGAACTCACTGCTTTTTATCAGTGTAAATAACTTAACACTGTTGGTGGTAAGATAAGAAATAAGTGTCTATCACATGGTTTTGATTATAAAAGTGATATATTACAAATCAGAAAAATACAGTACAACAAACTAACTTTCCCCATATATCTCCACATAACATTGCTTTGGATACATTGGGGCCCATCATATGGTTTTGATTCATGAGTATCTAATGAAGTTGGTAAGAATTGCATTTGGGGGCTGGAACATTGGCTTAGCAGTGAGGAGTACTCTTCAGCTCTTGTAGAAGGACCTGGGTTTGGTTCCCAGCACCCACATCCAGGCTCAACACTATAACTCCAGTTCCATGAGATCCAGCGTCCTCTTCTGGTCTCTGCAGGTACTGCATACACCTAGTGCCCAGACATACTTTCAGGCAAAACACAACACAAAACCCAAATATGTAAAAGCTAGTATATCTTTTTTTAAACTTGTTAAAAAAAAAAAAAACCTATAAGCAAAGCTGGATGTGATAGCTCATGTCTATAATTCCAGCACTCAGGAAGCTAAAAGAGAGTTGCTCTGAGTCCCCAGCCAGCCTGGTCTTATGTATCAAGACCCAGTCTCTGACACACAGACCGAATACATGCATGCATGCACGAATACACACACACACACTCATCCCAAAACTGGCAAGCTGGTTCAGTGGGTGGAGGTCCTTGCCACAAAGCTTGGTGAACTGAGTTCCATTCCAAGGACACACATGATACTGTAAGAGAGTGGACTTCCACAAGTGTCCTCTGATCACCATTTGAGTATCATAGTTCATGTGCATGGGCACATACAAACAAATCAATTTAAAAAGTTGAGACAGGATCTCACTGTATACACAGGACTTGTGGTCCTTCTGTTTCAGCATCTGGAGTAGCTGGAATGACAGATATATACCACCAGATCCAGCTATGACCTCAAAAGTTAGTCATGCTTTTTAAAATCTCCATCTGACTAGTTATGCAACATCTTTTCTAATGGGACTTTTAATATTTTATACCTGTTTGTAAATAATGAACATATTCACTAGAAAAATAAAATGTACTTTCACTATCAAATTAGAAGACTGAAAGTTGTTGCGGTTGTTTTCTTTCCTGTCTGGTTCTCAGTCGCCTCAACCCCAAATGAGCACACAGAGACTTATATTAATTATAAATCTGTTGGCGGGTGACTAGGGCTTCTTATTGGATAGCTCTGTCTTAATTATTAACCCATAACTACTAATCTACTGTATATACACGTGGTCTTGGCTTACCAGAGAATGCCTAGACCTTTTACTCTTTTGGAGGCCTACATAGAGACTGTTTCTGGCTGGCTCTTTCCACCTTCCTTTCCCAGAATTCTCAACTCCTAGTCCGCCTGTCTTCCTGCCTTATTGGCCAACAGTATTTTATTCATCAACCAATAAGAGAACCATATATACAGAAGGACATCCCCCATTGGAAAATTATGCTAAAAACAAAGTCTATAAGATAATTTTGTTTGTAGTAGGAGAGTTACTATCTCTTTGGCAACCTTTTTGTTTTGTCTTAAAAATTTATTTATTGTTCAGATTTTTTTATTTTTTACATTCTAATCCCAGTTTCCCTTCCCTCCTCTCTTCCCACTGACAATATTTTTTAATTATATGTATGTGTAGGTGTCTGTGAGGGGATGTGCATGTGGTGTCCATGGAGGCCAGAGGCGTCAGATCCCCTGGAACTGGAGGTGATGGGTGGTTGTGAGCCACCCAGAATGTAATCTGGGAATCAAACTCGGGTCTTCTGCAAGATCAGTCCTCACTCTGAACCACTGAACCGTCTCTGCAACCCTTTTTTAGCAACTCTTACTGACCTCATGACAGTGTGAGCCCTCACCATTTGCTGGGCTGTATTTCTTAGTACTTTGTGGTTGCTGGGGAGAATCTTTCAAAAGTACTTTTTGTTAACACATGTAGTTCTCCGTATCACTGTATCCATTGATTCAACTGTGATGTATGCACCACAGTCCCTCTAAGAGAAATGTGTGGTAATATACATGCAAAGGGAAGGTTCATCCAGAGAGCACCTGTGATTCCCTGTCAGCCTCCACTGTCAGTTCCACAAACATGGGCACAGCGGTAACTCAAACATTCTTCAGAACACCTGTATAGTTTTTCTAATTTATCTGAGGCTTGATAAGACTCAGTGAGGTTGGTTTTAGGGAGCACTTACCTTATTTCTAGTTACTGATGTACAATATGTATTAGCCAGAATTAAGTCATCACACCTGCCTCACTGTGACAGATAATGGTTTTTCTGTGTTTCCTTCTCAGTTGGATTTTGTATGAGAAAGCCAATTTTGAAGGACATTCTGTTGCTCTAGAAGAAGGTGAATTGGAACTCTCTGGTCTCTGGGGCATGGAGGAGATTTTGGATGAAGAAGCAGAGTCTGATAAACCTGTAGTAATTGGTTCCATCAGACATGTGGTCCAGGTTGGTTATGGGAAATGTGGACTTTGTTCAGCAACAGGAAATGGCTGTTAGGGATAATTTTACTTTAAAGGAATCCTCATTTCATTAAATAAATGGGCACATATTTGATGGATACTCTTTGGATATGTGTTTTATAATGTAAATATTTGTATACTACAAGTTAACTAGAAAAGAAACAGTCTAATCATTAGATATTTTTCTTCATAAATCTATTAGGTAAGATTTTCGCTCTGGCTTCTGCTCATATCCCAGAGGAGCACTTTACTGAGTAACCTGCCTTCGACAAATTCTCTATGAACAGACTACTTTTTTTCTTTTTCCTTTTTTTTTTTTCTGTTTTGGTTTTTCAAGACAGGGTTTCTCTGTGTAGCCTTGCCTGTCTTGGAACTAGCTCTGTAGACCAGGCTGGTCTTGAACTCACAGAGATCTGCCTGCCTCTGTCTCCTGAGTGCTGGGATTAAAGGCGTGTGCCACTACCACCTGACCTGCTTTTTTTCCCCCTTTAGATTTATTTTATTTTTTATTTGTCTGTGTGTCTGCACTGTGTGCAAATATGTGCAGAGGTGTCTGTGGAGGCAAGAAGAGGGTTTGGGATCCCCTGAGGTTGGAGTTACAGGTGGTTGGGAGCGAGTGACATGGCTGCTAGGACCTGAACTCTGGTCCTCTGGAGGGGAAGCAAGTGCTCTAACTGCAGAGCCATCTCTCCAGTCCCTGGCTTAGTTTTTTGATTGCTGCATGAAGTTCTGCTTTCCTTGAGGCATTTAAGGGTATTTTACTTTAGAAAGACAATCTAGAAATAATTTAGTTGATAGCTCCACTCCAGTTTTCTGTAGGTTTAAAATACAATCTGAATCCCTCTGTGTGTCTTCGCTTCCTGGTTGCCATTAGGTGAACCTGCACTATTCACATGTGCGTCCATGGCATCCAGGCTCGTCACAGGTCCAAAGCAATGACTCTGGGGCCTCTGAGCCCAAATAAACTTTCCTCTAAACAACCACAGAACCCCAGATTATTTGAGATATTTGAGGTCCATTTACAGAGGTGGTAGAAGTCCCTGCTTATTTTTTGAGGAGGAAGGTATTGTTGGCATCTTTCTTTGTAAACACATAATTTCTGGCATCTTACAATTGGAACATTAGATAATAACTTTTTACCATAGAGGTAGATGTTGTAGAGTACAGTAGAGAAAAGTAGAAGGTTCTAATGTGAGATGAGGAAGGATGGAAAACAGGTTTGGCAGAGAGAAGTGCTGCCTACTTCCTAGCTCAGTGTTTCTTGTTGTTTGTTTGCTTTAAGACAGCCTTGCAAAGCTCAGGTTAGTCTTGGACTACGTCCTGATCTCCCTGCTTCCACTTCACATGCTGGGACCACAGGTGTGCAACACTACACCCAAGGTCAACATTTCTGAGCGACTTAGATGCTGATCAGTATTTCAAAGACATGGTCATTATTTATCTTTTAGTGGGTTTTGACATGATCTGGCTGTGTAGCTCAGGCTGTCTGAAGTTGCAGCAATCCTTCTGCCTCTGGATGCCCCTGGCCCCCAGAATTATAGGGGTTATCACCATGGCCAGTTTAATTTTTAAGTAGAGTACATAGTATGGTAAGCCATATAAGATGAGGAACACTATTTTATGTGCATGCATACTTTGCCTGCATATATGGCTGTGCGCCACATGAATGTCTGGTGCCCAAGCTTCCATGTGGGTGATGGGAATTGAAAGGGCTCTTAACCACTGACCCAAGTCTCCAGCTCTGAGGAACACTATTTTAAGATGTCCTCTCAGTGGAATATTTAACATATGTTTTACATTTACATACACATACATGTATAATATAAATATATGAATATATATTCATAAATATATGAATATATATAAATATATATAATATATATATCAACACATCTACCTTTGATACACCCAAGGGCATGAAACAGTGGCCAGAATGAGGAGATTTATAAAGTGCCATGGGTGTATTTTTTTTTTTCTACATCTTAAGCCAAACCAACATCCTAGAGGTCTGGTTACAGTCCAGGAAAATCACTATGGAGTGATTATGTACCCAAAACCATAGTTGGGCAAAACCTAAGTGCAGACTTAGACTAGGATCACAAGACTTGGATAGTGACTTCAGAGCAAAGGAGCCAAAAGTCCTCTGACCAAGGAGCACTGAATGAGGATAAGAGGAAGATATTTCAAAATGCCAAGGAAGTACCTCCCTGGTGACCCTGAGATGTGTGATTACAGCAGGGTGTCTGACCCAACAGAGCCTTGTTGTGTAATGAGTGTAAACAGGAAACAGGGAAGGGAGAAGATGAAATGGCAAGTGCCCTGTGAATCGTGTGTGTGTATTTAAAGCATATTGTAAGGGGCTGGAGAGAGGACCCAGGTTCAGTTCTCAGCACCCACGCCAATCATTACATGACTGTTTGTAACTCCAGTTCCAGGCTAGCTGATGCCCTCTTCAGGCCTCCACCAGCACAAGGCATACACGTGGTACATAAGTACATTCAGGCACTCATGCATACATGTTCAGTTTTCTAAATAAAGTTTTCAGTCAGTTGTAAGAGAAAGAATAATGAGCTTATTACAAATTAGACACACGATATATTTATTATGTATGTAATGTACATGTGTGTAATGTGTATTTTTTTTTTCAGGATTACAGAATTAGTCAAATAGACCTGTTCACAGAACCAGAAGGGTTAGGGCTCCTGAATTCCTACTTTGATGACGCTGAGGAAATGCAAGGCTTTGGTGTGATACAGAAGACATGTTCCATTAAAGTGCACTGGGGCACGTAAGTCTTCCATTTCAAATGCAGTTTCAGTGAGGCTCTATCAGGAATACTAGAGGATGTGGGTATGGGGATCCAAACTGGGGTCCCCATGCTCATGTTTCCCGCTCCTTTTCCTGGGCTGGGGTAATCTTAGGCACAATAGGCAAGGGCTGTACCACTAAGCTATGACCCAGCCAAGGAAACCACAGTTTTACATAGGACTTTTCACTTGTCACAGAGAAACCTGGCCACTCAAAGCTGAATATTCAGTATTTCAAGTGGGATGGGGTCAGCTGAACAGACTTCTTTGCCATTGTCACACAATGCTGCTGTGTTGGCTACACAAGCCCCTGGAAACTATAAGGATATTTTGAAGGCAGTATTTTGAAAGCAATGGGAATATCTGAGATAATGGAGATAAAGATAAAAAGTGGACACAGGACAGAGCATGTGGCCTTTAAAGTGGAGCTCAGAGCCCCAGGCACATGGAAGGTAACTGCTGAAATGCTAGAAAGACCCCTAGAAAAGTTGCTTGTCACTTTATGTGAAAATCTTTTCTTTTAGAAAGGTAATTGCAATTTATTTTTTATTTACATATAGTATATGCGGCAAATGTGTAGGTGTGTGTGTGTGTGTGTGTGTGTGTGTGTGTGTGCGCGCTACGGAGTATGTGTGGAAATTGGAGGACCACTTTCAGGGATCCGTATCAAACTCAGGTCATCCGGCATCTACCCACTGAGCCATCTTGCCACTCAAGTCTCTTCCCTTGTAACATTTTATTTTTGTATACATTTTCTGAAATGCACAATTGAAAGTTCAATGGTGGTATATATAGCATATAGCTATTTACATATTCAGAGAACACTGACAAGTTATTATGATGGAATGTGCAGCCAAAGGTTTCATTGTCTTGTAAAAATGATCCAGGATATCTCTGTGCAAATGAGAGAGTACTCCTTAGTGATGCGTTGGCATTCTGTTGGCTGCTATGAATCTTAGTTTGCCATTGTTGCTACCATGGGCAATGGTTTGATTTTGTAGATTGGAGGAACTGAGTGACCTGCAGATCACAAACTCTGATTTTCAGTTCTCAGAAATCATGAACTGAAAACTGTAGGAAGCCTGACTATGGAGGCTTTGACTTGGAGGGAGTAGCAGCCATCTTTGAAGAAATGAAATGTTCCCCTCATTTTCTGGTGTTCCATAGGGCTCCTGAGGGAAAAGCTAGAAACTGGAGGAGTAGGCTTTGGCTTCCCAATGGTTAAAATGAAAGTAGGCTGCCTTGTTAGATAGTTTCTTGTCTCAGGAGATAATGTAGGAGAGGACAGACAATGTTTTATCTAGAGCTTTGTAGGAAGGAATAAGGTATAGACTACCTTTATGACTGCTTGTTCTTTTGTTTGTCTAAAAATTTGAGTATACCTAGAAAAATGTTAGTAGGTAACTGTACAGTTGAAATAAAGTAAGTATCCAAATAGACAGGTTAAGAATGAAGACCCTTCCCCCCAACCCCCAGTTATCAAGTGTGCTCCTTCCATGCCTGTCCTCACTCTAGGGAACAACTCTCTGTCTTAGTCCATTTTCTGTGGCCATGCTAAAATCACATGCTGAGAACTTAGGGGGAATTCAGTTATTAGCTCACAGCTTGAGTGGGTGGGAGGCATCTAGTGAGGGCCTGCCTGCTGGTGGGGACTGCGAAGTCCCAGGGCAATGCAGAGCAGTGTGTGGGAGGAGAGGTGTGCATAAGAGACATCTAGCCTGGCTGCAGTGACAGAGCCACTCTGGGGGGGGGGGTTGAATTTCAGCATGGCATTTTGAGAGGAGCATGCAAGCCATACTACCCTCCTCTCCATAAGTGGGATAACAGCAGGGAGAGCATGGTGATGGCTTGTCATCAAGTGAATTGAGGATTGCTGGCTGCTATATAGAAACAGACTATCAAGAGGGGAGGGCGGAAGAGAGGAAAAAAAGTTGGAGGCAATCCCAATCATGCAAGCAAGAGATGGTGGTGGCTTAGGTGCTGTCTGTGATGGTGACAGGAAGTCATGAGGCCTGAGATACATCAGTTTCATTTATTTATTTGTTCATTCATCTATCTGTTTATTTTACAGCCTTACTGCAGCCTCCCCTCCCTCCTCTCCTTCCATTCTCTCTCTCCTCCCCTCTACCCCCCCCCCATCCACCCCTCTTCCATATTTGCTCAGAAAGGGGCAGGCCTCCCCTATGCAGGAGCAAAGCCTGGCCTATCAATCTGCCACAATATCAAGCATCTTCCCCTCTGTATTCAGGCTGGGCTTGGCAGTCCAACCTGAGGAATAGGTTCCCAAGAGCCAGTCAAAGCACCAGGGACACCCCTGTCCAGTTACCAGGAGTCCCACAAATAGACTAGTCTACATAACTGTCTCTCATATGCAGAGGGCCTAGGTCAGTCCCGTGCAGGCTCCCTGGTTGTTGGTTCAGACTCTGTGAGTTCCCGTGAGCTGGGAAAGCTGTTTCTGTGGGTTTTCCTGTGATATCCCTGGCCTCCCTGGCTCCTGCAGTCCCTTCTCCCTCTCCTCAGCAGGACTCCCTTAGGTCAGCCCAATGTTTGGCCATGGGGGGAGGCACTGGGGGTATCTCTGAATCTGCCTTCATCAGTCATTGGATGAAGACCCAAAGGCAGAACTGACAGCATTTGCTGATGAATTTTAGACAGGTGCAGGAGGCTGGGGCTTGGAAGGCTTGGCTTGTTCTGAGCTAGAGGCCTGCAGGAACAGTGCGAGAGGAACAGTGGAATTTGGAAGTTGTTTTGAACAGGTTAAATCTGAGATCCACTGTGAGTTCATACGAGGGAGCAGGAGGGTAAGTAAAAGTGTAGGCCTGGATTGCAGGCAACGGTTACAGATAGAACCTGGGAGTCCTCCATTTAGAGAAGGTGATGAAAGGCTGTGGATGTACCTGAGTGTTAGAGCACTTGCCCAGCATGCAGAAGGCCTGAGGTCAGTCCCGAGCACCACAGCAAGGAGAAGGGATTCTGTGTGTGCAGGGCAGATAAGAGCAGGTTTTAAAAGGAAAAATGACCATTGAGAAGGCTTTTAATTAGGTACCACAGTAGATCCCAAAGGCTAGTGGCCAGGGTGGAGGGAAAAGATGCCATGTGCCTCAGGCACTTTTATGTTGGGAGACTGGGAGACAATGTAAGGTCTGGCAGGCAAAAGAAAATATGTTTGAGCCTTTGGATGTCTCCTTTGGCTGTTCATTTCTGTGCCAGGAGCCTCCTGGAAGCTGCCTCTGATGGTTCAAAGTCCAGCTTACTGAGCTTGGTCGGTGAGTTCAGAACAACTGTGCTTTTATAGAGCCCGGAAAGTCTGGGTGAGCTGACAGGACTGTGTGTTTCTGGCTCACTCTATGCATCCACCCCGTCCTCCCTAGTGTGGGATTACAGATTCCAGCCACCACACCCAGCCAGCTAGGGTGGGAGGTTTACCTGGTAATAGGCACTCCTCATTCTGCTGTGGCTTGCACAACAGTGCTCTGGGTTCTGGAGGGGGCGGGACTTCTCTAGATCCCATTAGGAAACATATTCCTGGGCCCATTCACTCTAGATTAAGTTCCTTTGCACATGTGTAAGGGTGTTACTGGCCTTGTCAGATTCTTTCTTGAGGAAATGAGTAATTCTTGACTAAATTTGCCTTTCAAATTCTATTGAGTATGAATAATTTCTAAAGCTTTGCTTTAGTGGCTGGCAAATAGTAGTTCCCATCCTCCCTGCGGCAAAGGCAGGCTTGCATAGTTCTAGGGTATATTTTAACAAAAACAAAGACTTTTAGAACTTTACAGGGAACATATGATTTAAGCAAGGAAGGCAGGCTGGCCACTTTGTCTGGACCAAGGTTGTTAGACAGTTCTGATGCTTTGAACTGGTTACTTGCTCTGGTCCCATTTCCTTACTCTGCACATAAATAAACTCTCTCCTAAGGCTACACACATCTATTGGTTTGCCTGTATTTTTGTGTTTTTCATTGCTGTGTTATATTAACAATATATATTCTGCTGTGGAGCATGCTGTATTAGTACCTCTTTGTATTACATGGGCTTTCAAAATACCAGCCAGAATAGTTCAGGAAATGCCTGCCTACCATCCACTAGATACAGTGACTGTTAACATTTCCACATAACATATGTGACAGTGGTTTGTTTGAGAGAGGGGATCTCTTGTAGCACTAGATGTCCTGATACTCACTCTGTAGACCAGACTGAACTCAGAGATCTGCCTGTCTGTGCCTCCCAAGTCCTTAAAGGATTAAAGGTGTGTGCCACTATGCCCGGCTTTGTGTTTGTTATCTTTTGCTATCAGTTGACTGTACATTGCAGATATTTTGTTCCTTTGCTCCTTCAGACACAGTCTGAATCACTTTATAATGGAATAATAACTGTCACTTTACCTAAGAAACTTAGCATTGTGTCCTCTGATAGTATGACATCCCAGAACCACATTTTCCCAGTTGCCTCCAAACTGTCTTTTATAGGTTTTGGTTTGTTGTCAATCAGGACCCAGAGCCAGACATGCTGGCACATGCCTGTTGTGCCAGCACTTGGTAGTCTAAGGCACAAAAAGTGAGTTCCAGGTTAACTTGGGCACCACAGTGAGAGATACCGTCTCAACCCAACCCCAAAATTTGGGTGAGAGTCCCTCCTTAAGTCTGTTGTTTTTCTGCCTCTGTAATCTCTTTGCTGCTCAGGTCGGACACTGTGCACCTGTGTGTGCCACTGTGCTTGTCTGTTCATACATGTACTTGTGGCTGTCATCTAGACTGACAGCTTGGTGAGGCCCAGCAATCTGCCCATCTCTTTCTCCAAGAGTTGGGATTATAGAAGCATGATTTATTTCTAAATATATAAATACAACCTTCTCTGTCCATATAGTGTTACTTATATCTGTGTGTTGTCAGGGCTGACCATTTGGCATTGGATAACCAGTTGGGGCTCTTCCCTGAGGAAGGCTTTCTCCCACTCTCAGCATTCCTTTGTTGCTTATAGTTCTATGTCCAGGGTGGGGGCCTCATGAGCTTTTGTCCTTCCATGCTAGCATGTCTATTGGTGGTGTTGTTCATGTCTTGTTTAGGCGGCTGTGCTAATGAGACTTCATGGATGTAGTTTCTTTGACATTCCCAGGAGACTCAACCTCACGGCAAACTTTCTGATCCTTTGGCTCTTACAGTCTTTCTGCCCCCTCTTCTGCAATGTTCCCTGAGCCTTAGGTGCAGGACAAGCCAGACTTTTAAGAGCTTCAGTCAGCTGTCTTAGAACATGATTCTTTATTATCTAAATGTTCTTTGTACAAAGGGTTAAGTCGAAAGGTACAATTAGATTTAGGTTGAACAGTTATAGCAAGGATACTCCATGTGAAGTGGTGATTTGTACTTATGTTGTATTAACACATGACAAAACAGCCACCTGTGTCCTGATGACATCAAGTTTGCTTGCCTAGTTAATGAGGCATTTCCCATGTCTTTCTCTTGCAAAGTTACTCAGAAGTTTTGAATAATCTCATATTTAATCTTCAATTAATTTCCATAAATATTTGGCCAATATTTATGTGCAACTACATCTCCTAGGACCCATCTGGGCATACTCAGTTTAGTTTTGCCTGCTAGGTGGTCAGCTACCAGTTACTTGTTCTAAAAACAAACACATGATAAGACAGAGTTTTCTTACGGAACTAAATGGTATCTCTAAAGGAACAATATTTTAATATACAGATCAGTGGCCATTGTTCAACAATATTCATGTATGCTTCTTATGAATACATTCATGCACATTCATTATATATGTTCCTTATTAATACATTCATACACATTCGTGTATGTTTTTTATGTTCTTCATGAACGTTCATTATGTATGTTCCTTATGTATGCACATTCACATTTGCTAAAAAAAAAGTCAGTGTTTCTTGGCAGTACAGTTGATATGACTCCAAACCATAGTTTTTTAATGAGCAAAGCATGCTACCTAAGTACAATGGGAAAGGAAAAGAATTCTTTAGAAATGGAACTGGTATTGCATAAAGAAAGTTTCCTACTCTCCTGAAGCTCTGTGCATAAGTTTTCATATCTCCTGGCCCTGGCTCACTGAGGGACTCTCAGGATAGCCTAACAAATTCACCAGTTTAAGTGTACTGTTTCCTGGCACAGTCCTCTGTCTTCTATAGATGCTGTGTGACTAGCCCATGTGCCTCAAGGAGACTGAAATTGTAGTGTTAGATGAACAGATCCATTACAGTTCAACCCAAAGAAGGAAAGCCCTCAGGAAAGGCTACTTTGAAAACATCATTGTAGGGCTAAAGAGATGGCTCAGCAGTTAAGAGCACTGGTTGCTCTTCCAGAGGACCTGGATATAATTACCAGCACCCACATGGCAGCTCTCAACACTCTGTAACTCCAGTTCCAAGGGGATCTGGTACCCTCACACCAACATACATGCAGGCAAAACACATGCACATCAAAATAAACCGTTTTTTAAAAAATCATTTTAAAAGTTCAGGATTACTATGTGAGCTACACATGATGTTTATTTAAAAAATCACAGCCATCCATTGTAAGGGAATCAGACTCAACAGCATTGACTGCAGAACTTCCATTCCTTGTCCAAATTAAAAAGCCCACAGGTAGCGTGTCCAAGCTAGATTTGGGATCCAGGAGTGTATATGCCTCCATGGCTGATGTAGTTTAGATACAGCAACTTAGTGTCCCTTCAGCCTGCTGCCTTCTGGCTTAGAAGTATTACAGAGTGTTTAAAAGGCTTCTTTCCCCCTTGGTTAACTTGTTCTGAAGTGTAATATTTGAAGTGTTACATTTGCACAGAAAATCACTAAGCTGAATGATTTTTTGTAAGCTAGAAATAGAACACCCTAGCAGGACAGGAGCCCTGTCATCCAGGCCTCCCTCCCTTCCACTCCCTCCCCATACACCCCCTCTGCCTTTGTAACTGTGATCTGACCTAGGACTCTATTGACTGACTTTGATCTCCACTTATGTGTGCCACAGAGCCTCCCAGTCTTCTGTGCACCTGTTGAACAGGTCTTTAGTAGGAATTGGGTGGCAAATCTCTAGGCAATTAGTCCAAGGCCATCTTTAACACAAACTTCCACTAAAATAGGGTGTTAGGCCAAAATCAGAAACAAGAGGAAAGCCACCCCCCACCCTCAGCCTGGTTTGCTGTGAAGGGTGTCATTGAGAGCTTCTGCTTTTGGGTACAGCATCTGGGAATATAGTGTGTCTGGTAGAGTACCACAGCCGGGTGGTTCAGCCAGACTAACAAAGTTATCCCCTGTGTGGGACTGGGAATCAGAAAGAAGGAGGGACAGAGGAAGGAGCTAGTCTGTTTCCAGAAGGACAGTAACATCTGCACAACATAAATCACTTCTCCAGTAGCCACACCTTCCCAGAGACTTGCACTTAGCTCCAGTGGGCATGCTTTTATGGTTCCCTGGCCTTAGCTCAGGAGAGGTGGGGCTGCTATTCCTTGACCAGAGGAGAAGTGACAGCTGACATGCCCAATACAAGGACATGGAATTGCAATGTCTTTAAGAGGAGAATCAAGCACTCAGAAGGCGTTGCCACCTGGGAACAGGCTGCCCTTGGACCTTTGGCCTGAAGGACTGTGGCGTGTATTGAGTGGTACACACAGTGAGGATGCTTTGTGGGTGTAACAAGAACAGATTATGTTTGGTACACTCCCTGCAATGGGGAAAAAATAACTGCTGTGAAAGAGTGACAGGGAGTGGGGATCAGGGGGTCAGCTTGTAGCAGTCCTGCGTTGGGGCAAGTGACTTAACCTCACCTGTAAACAGGGACAAGAGCATTTCCTCCTGGTAGCATTATTGTGAGGATTAGCCAAAATTCTGGGTACCCTTCCTTGCATGTTTTTTGGAAGAGGTCAGCTGTTACAATTATTTTTTTAAGATTTATTTATTTATTATGAATACAGTGTTCTGCCATGCAGGCCAGAAGGGGGCACCAGATCTCATTGCAGATGGTTGTAAACCACCATGTGGTTGCTGGGAATTTAACTCAGGACCTCTGGAAGAGCAGGCAGGACCTCAGGACCTCTGGAAGAGCTCCTAACCTCTGAGCCATCTCTCCAGCCCTCAACTGTTACAAATTTTTGACATCACAAGAAATGGCTAAGTAGAACTCTGTAAGTCTTTACTTATGAGTGAAATATTAACATAAAACAAAGCTTGACATGGCTTGACTTGGGGCCTCTAACTAGGTGACATATTCACATGTAAAAGTAAGTGGCAAAGCTAGCCAAGAGGACATCATAGGCCAGGGCACACCTCCCAGCTGGCTCCGCTGGGGGCTGCTCTTCACCCACACCTAGGAGAAGCCATGTCTGTGTGGGTGCATCCTCCTCTATTCTTGCCCTCTTCTGTCAGTGGGGTCCTGTGTTCCAAACAGGACAGAACAGAATAAATCATGAATTCCTGCCTCTTTGCTTCCATGGTGGTGATTTAGGTGGCTGATCTACGAAGAGCCCGGATTTCAAGGTGTCCCCTTCATCCTGGAACCCGGTGAATACCCTGATTTGTCCTTCTGGGATACCGAAGAAGCATACATTGGATCCATGCGGCCTCTGAAAATGGTAACCACGGAACTGATGTTCTGAAGGCAGCAACTCTGTTAGTTTGACCTCTGGAGTCTATCAGCTGTGACTCTGAAAGTAAAAGTAGCTTTTATTGCTTTACATGCAACAGGTAGAGATGAGCCCTATTGCTGGATAGAAATAATAGAAGCAATAGCTTACTCAATTTGACAGCTAAGGGGACAAAACTGTGTACTTTGCCCTAAGGCATCTTCTGCCTCAGAAAGAGATGCAGCTAAGAGCAGGCCTGGTAAGTGGAAGAAGTATTTATGGAAATGGGAACAATGGTGAATAAAACCCCAAGTGGTGGGAGGAGAGGCAGGGCAGGTGCTTAATTAGGAAACTTTCTGATAAGTGAAGCTGAGTCCTGAACAGAAGCAGGACTGCCATAGCTGGGGCTGGCAGGGAGTGCATGTGGGAGCCAGGGCAGGCTCAGGGCTGGCAGGGCATGCTGAAGAACAGCCCAGTGGTCATGCCAGGAGGCTGGGCTGAGTGGGATGGAGGGGAGCTGGGCTGAGCATTCAGTACTTACCCTCCCAACTAATTTGCCTTAGAAGGAGCCTGAGCTTACTTTTCCTTCTCGCCATATTTGCCTTGGTCTCTGACTGTACTGCTGGAATGAAGGCTCAGGCGGGGGAAGGCTGCCACACCAGGCTGTGGTGTGTGCCAAGTGACACTAGGTGCTCACTGAACACCAGAGAGTGAAGCCCCTGCTACAAACTCAATTGTGAAACTCTGCTTTGCAGGTGTCTTCAGAGCCAATCTGAGACAAATTAGAAAGATGTTTCCATCTCAGTTTTATTTATCTTTTGATTATCTGCAGATCTCAGTACATCTTGGGGCTTTTATTTTTTTCTAATATTAAATCCACTTTCAAATAGCCCGGTTTTATTAGTTTTGGGAATGCATGAAAGTGTTATTCCAAGCTTAAAAGGCAATTTGATGGTTTTAAAACTCTGAAGTTTATTGAGCCCCCGAAAGATTATTTTTTAAGAAGGTACTCTCTTGGCTGTGTAAGGTCTGGTTGAGTTTGCCTGTTTCTTTGGAATTTCAGTTTCTTTGGGCCATTTGAAGATCTTTGGCTGCAGTTTTTAAGCTCATAAAGACACTGATGGACTGTCTCCCAGTTTACCCACTACTGACTTTTGCCTGTTTAGTATTGTTATGTAATACTCTCTTCTCTGACTTTAGGGTTTTTGTAACAACAAAAAAGTCTCCTTTTTATTATAAAAGGGCAGTAATCCCAGTCCTTTTAAGATGTGTTAAGTGTTACTTAATGGTTAGTCTTATTATTCTATACTGTGTGAACTTCAACACTTTTGTAGACTATTGGTTGCAAAGTCAGACGCCTCCAGGGGCGGGGGTAGGAAATAGGAAGGGTGGGGCTGCTGGGAGTGGAACCAAAGGGAGTGGTGGTGATGCCAGCCAAACCTGTGCCCTGCTGAGGAAGGGCCAGCCCGTGCTGGTGCAGAAGGTAGAGCTTGCTTCCTTAGAGACGTTTGATCTAGATGTGACAAATCTCAGGGCTACTTAGCAAGAGAAATAAGAAAGAGGAGTTTTAGAAGGTTGAGGCAGGAAGATCCCAGGTTTGAGGCTAGCCTGGTCTTCATGGTGAGTGAGAGAGATTCTGTCTCCAAAAAAAAAAAAAAAAAAAAAGTACTAACTCCTGGAATACAAATGAAAATTGTATCAGAAATTAAAAAAAAAAAAACCCACAAAGCAAATAAACCTAGGGTGTAGTGGTGACATGCTTGCCTAGCATTGCAAAGCTCTGAGTTCAGTTCCCCAGTATTCTTCAAAACAAAAACAGAACAGAAGCAGATACTAGGTGTGCACATCAAGCTCAGAGCATCATGTGAACCTCTGATCTGGCTGGTCTTTTCCTTCATTCCGTTCAGTAACTGTGGCATCATCTCATGTAAATTAAACAAAGTAGTGCTTCAACTACTGTGATACAGGAAACACTGTCAGTGGAAACCGGGTTTTTTCACTGTGCTGTTTTTTCTTTTCAGGGTGGCCGTAAAGTTGAATTTCCTACGGATCCCAAGGTAACAAGTGAAGAGAGAGAGAGTGTGTTGCTAGTGAGGGATTAGGAAAGAGAGATTATTCTACTGTCTTCAAGTGTATGACAGCAACGTGACTTCCCCTCTACACCTGCCTTTACTGCAGCCAGAGGAACCACCCAGCTTCACATGCTGGAAGAGGCTCATGGCACCAGGCATCTTGACATGGCCTCCAAGGTTCACTGTTGTATGAACTTTACCATTCCTGCCGGTATTTACTAATCGAAGAGCCTATGCTGGCAACAGAAGAAAGGTTTTGAGTCCAGTCTCCCTACCCCAGCTGCCTCTGCTGCTGTCTCCTACACCTGCGCCATGCACTTTGATGAAGTGGTGGCTTTCATTTGTAAATCATCTTTAGAATCCTTTGGCTCTTTAGTATCTTCTAAACCTTGGCTTGGCAGTGTTCCACATGGGCAGAAGGAGGGGGAAGGGAGGCCTAATGACTTTTGTTTTAACTGTATTAGTTAAATAAGTGTTGTTATGTAGTTAATTTTTATATATGATTTAAAAATTTGATGTGTATTCCAGGATTTAGTGCTATTATTACTATTATTATTATTATCATTTTGAGTTACTTTTGCTTGGGGTGTGTGTGTGTGTGTGTGTGTGTGTGTGTGTTGGTTGGTGTGTGTATTGGTATGTTGGCACATGTAACATGTCACTTGTGAAAGTCATACCTTGGTGAGAGTTGGCCTCTCCTTTCACCATGTGTGTCTGGGAGGACTGAACTTAGCTTTTACCTGCTGAGCCATATTGGTGGCTGTTTTTGTTGATTCCAGACAGTCTTTATTATGTAGCCCCTGGCTGGCCTTGGACTTGGGGTCCTGCTTCCTCACTCTCCTGAGTGCTGGGTTTGCAGGCCTGTGCCACCATGTCCACCTTGTTTGTTTGTTTTCTGGCTGTGTCTCGCACAGGGTGTCACAGATGCTGGGCAACTGCTCTACAGAGGCACACCCCTAGCCCAAGTAACTTCTATTGAATGACAGATTCAATTCTCCCAAATTATTGTTATGTCTATCTCATTTCTATTACAGGTAGTTATTTATGAAAAGCCTTCCTTTGAAGGAAGGTGTATGGAGCTAGAAACAGAAATGTGTAGTTTTATCATGGAGGGAGGTGAGACAGAAGAAACAACTGGAAATAACCATCTGCCCTTTACATCGGTGGGGTCCATGAAAGTTCTAAGAGGCATGTAAGTAGATGGGAACTGGTAAGGGTTTCTCTTTTTCACTAACGTAACAAGAAATGTGCCCTCATTTCCCCAAAAGACAGCATTCTTGATGTTTTGGAGGAAGTAGGGAATCGTGAGGATTGAACCCATAGGGAGTCACAGTCCTGAGGATCGAACACGTAGGGTGTCCCACTATGTCTCCAGTGTCCGGCTACATCCCCAGGAGGGTTCATGTTCTCTTCAGTCCTCTTGAGAAAGCGGCTGTAAGGATGCCGTGGGGAAGTCTGATGCAAGGCTGATAAAAATCAGCCACACAGATTAATTTTTTTAAATATCAAGTTCCAAACTAATGAACTATTAATTAGCTTTCTTTCTAATTTTTATGATCTTTTTGAATTTTATAGATCCTGAACATTTTTTGTAGGAGTATATATACTGAAGTCCTGTAAACAATTTATATTTTTGTTACTATTTGAAGAAAGTTTGCCATTTTACTTGCTGAGTTTCATTTTAATTCTTTTTTTATAGTTTGTCTGAGTATTTATTTTTTTAAGATTTATTTATTTATTATGTATACAACATTCTGCTTCCATGTATATCTGCACACCAGAAGAGGGCACCAGATCTCATAACAGATGGTTGTGAGCCACCTTGTGGTTGCTGGGAATTGAACTCAGGACCTCTGGAAGAACAGTCGGTGCTCTTAACCTCTGAGCCATCTCTCCAGCCCATCATTTTAATTCTTTTTGTAAATTTTTTTTTTATTTTATGTGTATGTCTGCATGTATGTCAGTGCACCACATGTGTACAGTGTCTGAAGAATCTAAAAGAAGGTGTCAGATCCTCCGAAACTGGAGTTACAGTTGTGAGCTGCTATCTGGGTGCTGGGAACCTAATCTGCGTCCTCTGCAAGAGCAGCAACTACTCATAACTGCTAAGCCATCTCGCCAATCCCTCATTTGAGTTCTTAGACACAGACACAGACACAGACACACACACACACACGCACACGCACACGCACACGCACACGCACACGCACACGCACAGGCACACGCACATACCCAAAGGCATGCACACTCACATACAACTACACATCTTTATAGAGCTCTAATATACTTCATGGGTTTTCTGAACAAATTCTCTTAAATATTAAACAATTCTTAAAAAAACATAAATTTATATGCTTTCCTTTCTAAATTTAGAGAATTTCAATGGTAAGACAAATTCACACTTAGTTTCATGTCAGTAAAACTGTGACATGGGAAAGATTTTGAGTGTGTCCTTTCCCTTGCAGTTGGGTTGCGTATGAGAAGTGTGGCTTCTCTGGTCATCAGTATTTGCTAGAAGAAGGAGAATACAGGGACTGGAAAGACTGGGGAGGCTACAGTGGAGAACTTCAGTCTTTACGCCCTATATTAAGTGTAAGTCAAAGAAAAGCAAATGGCTGGTTTGTGTTCTTTTCTGAATGATAAACGGCTACCCTTTGAATTTGAATTTTGTTTTTAAATAGGATTTTTCAAACGCTCACATGATAATGTACAGTGAAAAAAACTTTGGCTCCAAAGGCTCCAGTATTGATGTCTTAGGAATTGTTGCTAATTTAAAGGAGACTGGATATGGAATGAAGACACAATCCATCAATGTGCTAAGTGGCGTGTAAGTGAAATAATTCAATAGAGTTTAAGCCTGGGTTTCACTTGGATTTCTGTTAAATTAGTAGAGTCTGTGACACAGAGTTGGTCCTCAGTAAATATCTCACAGGCAAACATTAATTCAATCACTTGATATTTACAGCTCTGCCATTTTTACAGCTGTTTAAAAAATCTTCTGATGTATTTTCCCCACTTGGAGCAGGTTGTTGAGTGTCATGGTAGAAATATGCAGACCTTTTTCTAAATGGGTAGATTGTTTGTTTACAATGGGAAGCAAATAAAAAGAGCAAGCTAGCATTGACCCTGAGGTCAGGACAAAGTCCCATTAGGTTTTCCTACAGTTCCAACCCTGCTAGTGTTTCTTCTCTAGTATGTTGATATAAAAACAATTGTTTAGACTACCTAGAGTTAGCAATTCCTGTTTGATGTTTTGTTTTTGAGAGGGTGTGGTTGTGCAGTGCAGTGCAGGTAACTGGACCTTGGGACCTGCTCCCCCTCACTGAGTGCTGGAATTATGGCCTGGGAACTTTCTCTAAAGCCAATGTAAGTCTCTATGGAGAGAAGACTCTGAGATGGAGTGATAAGAACAAAACTCATTGGCTTATACAAGTGAAAAGCCATAGAGAAGGTTTGGTTTCAGGCCAGGCATGGTGGCACGGGCCTTTACTCTCAGTATTCAACACACAGACTTTTAATCTCATCACTCAGGAGGTGGAAGCAAAAACATTGAGTTCAAGATCAGCCTGTGTTGGATCCTGTCTGAAAGTAGTAACAAGGACAATGACCATTCAAATACAAAAATATTTTGCTGCAGGCATGACTGACATTAGGGATCAAACACCTTGCTTCTGTGGTTTCACCTCAGGCGAGCCCTTTTCGCCTGATAGCCTTCAGCCATGTTTGGCTTCTGTTCTAACTCATTGAATGCTCAAGTTTCAGGCTTGAATTTGACTCCTTAGTGTGGATCATTGGTACATACCTGAACTAGAGAGGCGGCTGTTCCAGTCCCACATGTGCATCCCTAGGGCCAGTCAGTCCCACAGTGGGTAGGATTGAAGTATGTGGCTCCCCAGGAGCATAAGAAAGAGATGCCAGATTTCTGTTCTAGGGAATTGTTGGAAATGGTTGGTGTGTTAGCCTACTTGAATCAGGCTAGCCTCAGCTCTACTGCATTTCTTGAGGCCTCCCCCAAGAGCCTGACATATGTGACACATGTCTGCAGACATTGTTAGCCACTACGTCTTTGTGTAGGCTGTTACTTGTGATCCATCCTGGTAGAATGCCATTAATGACCTCTGGATTCCAATTTTAGCAGAAAATGCTTCTATGGGTCCTGTTTTGTGGCCCTAACCATTTTATGATCATTGTTGGTTGTCTACAAAGGCAGGAGTTATTTGAACATATGGCAGGAGCCATTGAAATGGTGTGGTTAATTGCCTTTACACTAATTATGTCTGAAAAATTATAGAGAGAATCTCAGCCTGGAGAAATACCTGTGAGTTCTGATACTCACCAGCTATCCTTGCCCATTTGTCACAGGCCAGCAGGTTAACTTAGCACAGGACATTGTTGTGCTCTGAGCCTGGCTTTTTTTGGGGGGGGGTTGTTTGTTTGTTTGTTTGTGTTTGTTTTTGTCGTTGTTTTCCTGTTTACCCACCCTGCTTACCTGAATAGGATGTTAGGCTTTTTATGTTTTTATTTTTAGCCATTTTTAGCTGAATTTCCTGAATGAGGCTTTTTTTTTTCTTGTTTTAGAAATTGAGGTTTGGTATTGGGGGAAGTAGAAGGGAGGCACGGTTGTTCACACACACACATATACATATACATACACACTCACACATAATACACACATACTCACATACACATACAAACATTCACACACAGTCACACATACACACTCTTATACACACACACACACCACACACATACACATATACACACATACACAAGCTCTCACTCACACACACACACACACACACACACACACACACACACACACACACCCTCCTAAATTTTCTGGATGTAGAAGGTCTCCTGTATTCACTGAGGTCAGTTCCTTCTTCATTTTCATTCAGTGTATCATTTGGCAAATATTTTTTGAGGTCTGTTGGACCCTCAGATAAGAGACAGCATTTATGTGGAACACGACTGCTGCTGCGGGAATGCACAGCACAGAGGGGAGCTTCTAGTCTGTGCACAAACAAGACTGAAGGAGAGGATGCCATGCCAGCCGTGCAGGATGGGCCACTTCAGGGTGACTGGCCTATTCACTTTTAATAGTTTCAAAGAAAAATGGTTTTGTTTTAAAGGCTTTATTTTTACTTATAAATAAGAAACCTAATTTTTGTTTTGTAGTTTCTGTTATCTATTCTTGAGTTAGGGTCTCACTGTGTAGATCTGGGTGGCTTGGAACTCTGTGTAGACCAGGTGACACTGTGTAGACCTGGCTGGCTTTAAACTCACAGAGATCAGCCTGCCTCTGCCTCTTGAGTGCTGGGATTAAAGCTGTGTGCTACCATACCCAGCTTTACTTTGCTCTTTTATTTCTTATTGAAAAATTCAAAGTTGGAAGCAACTTTTCATTTTGCCTTTGTTGTTTGAGATACAGTCTTCTATATGGCCCAGGCTAGCCTTGAACTCAATCCTCTTGCTTCAGAGGCCTCCCAAGTGCAGTGGATGGTGGAGGTGGGCACTGGGGGTGGGAGATGGATGGGGTGTTACAGGGGTGTCTGCCACTATGCCCAGGCAGAACAAAGCTTATGAAGTTATTGGTCTGGGTCTCCCTGGAGGCACACTATCGCATGGTGCTAAATCCGCTGTGATCATTAGCTTCAAAACAGTGAAGGATGCTCCTGAGACCAACTAAGCCTCCTAGGAACCACATTCCAGCACTTACGAGTCCAGAAGAGTTCCCAGACACAGCTGCTTACAGTTCATATTCTGTGTTGTGTTCCTAACCAAGCAGGGAAAGTGAGGCTAACTTTAACACTAAGAATAAAACAAAACACTTCTAAAGTTTACATAAAAATAAGCACTCAGGGAGGCAGAGGCAGAGGCAGAGGCAGAGGCAGAGGCAGAAGCAGAGGGATCTCTGTGAGTTCAAAGCCAGTCTAGTCTGTATAGCAAGTTCTAGGCTGGCCAGGGCTACAGTGAGAACCTAAATAAATAAATTAAAAACAAGTGTTCTCATTTTAAATTTTTTTCCTTCCCTCTTCCACATAAGGGTAGGTTTGTCCTCTTTCTTAACCCTAAGCAACCATTCCACCAGGCTGGAACCTGCTAGGTTACCTGCTTCTCTTTGTCCCCTGTCCCCTGCTGCCTGTCTTCAAACATGGCAGCAATGACTCATGTACAGAATCCATCTGAGCAAGGGCACTGAAGAATTTTCATAAGAGTCCCAAATATAAGACTCAGCACCAGAGATCCCACAGAGACTTGATCCTGGGGGTTTGAGTTTCTCCCCTCTTTACCCCCAATTCAGGGAGATTCAACCAGGCCCTAGAAGAATGCTTTCCTCCCAAGTCAAGCCATGTCTTAATGCACTTCCTTGCTTCCAATGGAGTGAGTCAGACAGGCTCTCCCACTGCTGTGTTTACCTCACCATTGTTTATTTAATTCGATGGGGAAGTGGAGCACACACACTTGTTAGTTCAACAAGTGACAAGGACCTAGCAGGGCTGTGGGGCCCCTGTCCTGGCTACATCCGATCCTCATTGGTGATTTCCCTCCTCAAAATCAAGTCAAAAGGCACAAAGCCTGGAGTCCTGCCATAGCCTTCTGTGATGTCACCACTGTTCAAGGTCTGGTTGTCTGTGGCTTATCTTATGAAGAGGCACCCATGGCTGGAGTGGGGCTCCCTCTTCTAGTTGCCATTGCCCTCTAACCACAGTTACCTGAGATATGTGTGAAGAGGTGACACTGCAGGGAAATGGGTGGCCTCTTCTGCTCAGCAGAGGGTCTGCAGCCAGCTCCCTCCTCTTCAATGGAAGGAAACACACTTTGTGAAGTTTAAGGAACTCCTTCAGCATTCCTACTGTCAGAATCTCAGAGAGAACCAGCTCTCCAAACTCTTCACCTCCAGTGAGGATGCAGATGTTCAGATGCTGATGTGATGTGACTTTGAGGCTGGGCGAGGGGGACTTATTTTCTGAGAGAGACTGGGACTCAGTTTCTGCTTCCAGATGGCCAGAGGTGAGCCTTCTGGTGTTCACTATTGAGCTCCTCCTGACCGCTTAGTTTCTGTAGAGTTCTTTTTCTCCTGGGGGAGGGGGGGTTCATCTTGAGGGGATAACTGTAGATACACTTTTTTTTTTTTAAAGATTTTATTTGTTTATTTGTATACAACATTCTGCTTCCATGTATATCTGCACACCAGAAGAGGGCACCAGATCTTATAACGGATGGTTGTGAGCCACCATGTGGTTGCTGGGAATTGAACTCAGGACCTCTGGAAGAGCAGTCGGTGCTCTTAACCCCTGAGCCATCTCTCCAGCCCTAGATATACTTTTGTTTAAGTTGACCCCTCACACAGTGAACTCTGGATCCGTTTTGGTTGTGGTACAAACACTTCTATAGGTTTTACTAGAACATGGCAGGAAGGTCACAAGGTGCAAAGAACCTTGCCAGCCCCAGGCTCACTCATGTTCTGGATGTTACCTGATTGTGTCACTTTGGATGTGTCACCACCCATCCTGAATGTGTCACAAGAAATAGTCATTTGTGATACTCCTCTATTTGCCAACTTCAAGGACAGGGATTTTGTCTTCTACCATCTTTATATTCTTTGTGCCAGTCTAGTTTCTGGTGTGAGGCTGGGTAGTCAGTGTTTGCTGAATGAGTAAGTGGAGTAACTTCCGTCATGAAGTGGGCGTGCCAGCACTATTACGTTGTGATGTAATGATCTACAAGCAACTTGGAAAGTTTGAACATAGTGTGTGCCATTAAGCTGTGAGTGGAACATTAGAATGATTAACTGAAGACGACACTGAGTATCTGTTGGAGGGAATAGAGCTGGAAAACCTTTTCCCTTTCAAAGACATCATCTTTGCACAGGAAGTTGCCCCAGTTAGCTGGTTTGACTGAATTCAACTTTCGGAGATCACTGCAAAGTTAATAAATAAATATTACAAGAGACTTGTCCTTAGTACCCTGGGAACTGTTTCAGTTTTGTTTTTCTATAGATGTGTTAAGTTGGAAATACTGTTTGAAAAGATTTAAGTGCTTCTCTCTTTTCAGCTTTTTATTATTCATTGTGGTTTGTTATATATGAGACATAGCTTCCTGTTAAGATTATCTGCAGAAACCTTTCAATGTTGAAAAAGAGTTTTTTGTTTAAAAAAAAAAATCAGACTCCTCTTTTAAATCCAGAGTATTTCATTCACATGAAACTAGAAAAAAAAAAAAAAACACGAAATTATCCTCATCAGTGCTTTCTTGAGACATAGGAATTTGGTATTTAGGAATACCAAAAAGCCTACATGGGCATTTTTGTGCAGTTTGGCTCTGTCATATAGACAAAGACAATCAGCCCCTAAATATTAATGGGGAACCAGAAAAAATATGGTGTCTGATCAGCAAAACCCTCTTCAGATGTGTGAGGTGTGAGGCAGTTTTGTATGTAAAATAAGAACTCTAACCATGGTTCCATTTTTGTAGATGGGTAGCCTATGAAAACCCTGACTTCACAGGAGAGCAGTACATCCTGGACAAAGGCTTGTACACCAGCTTTGAGGATTGGGGAGGCAAAAATTGTAAGATCTCTTCTGTTCAACCCATATGCTTGGTAAGTTTATTCTTATGGGAATATTAATTCAATCTGGCTTCCCTTCATGCTTACAGTAGTTTGTATAACAATTGCTGCAGAAGGTGTTCTGGAATAATTTTTAACAGTAATTGCTAAAGTAGAAAAATGGTTTTGAACATGGCTCTTTTAGTAATCTCTTTTTTTTTCTCTTCTTTTAAATGTTTAGGATACTTTCACTGGTCCAAGGAAACGAAATCAGGTAACTTAAAAAAATTCTATAATTAGGGACCATCTATTTTTTATTGAAAAAGTGAGTATAAATGCCAGATGTATGGGACATTTTGTTTATTTTACCCATTCTTAAGTCTGAAAACATTAACAGTAGTTCTTAATCAATGGCACTGACCCATGTCTAAATATTTCCTATATAATACTTTTAATATAAAATGCTGGATTTAATTTAATTACATAGATTCATTTCATGAGTATCCATAAGTAAATATTCCAGGTAACAGCACACGGTTCTCTTGGCACATTATAAAATGAAGTCACATTTGCTGTGTCTGCATTAGAAAACATTTTATATGGTTTCCCTCAAGCCTTCAAATTGCTGACTCTCAGGACAGTTTTCTTGTCACCTTTTTAAATACAGATCTTCAGACAGCTATAATTACAGAAGCACAAATACCACCATATCCTCTTTTATTGGCATGCAGTGAATCTTAAAAGTCAGCCAGCATCATCCTCGGAGAAGGGGAACCAAGACTGCATGCTTCCAAATGTAGTCTATTGTTGATGTTAGAACCCATGAACAATTACTTCTGGACACAATAAAGCATTAACACGCCTTTAACATGGCATATAACACCAGGGTGCTCTTTGGAAAGTTGCCTCTGTTGTTCCACTGAACTTTGATGCGTCTAAATTAAATCCGAATAGTACAGCCAACCTGTTTCTAATTGATCATTGATGATGAAGTAGAAATTAAAGGATTTATAAAATTCATACCAGTTTACTGTAACAAGAGTTAGTAAGTCAGATCTGGGTCATCATTTTAAAAGCTGAGCTAAGGGCTGGAGAGATGGCTCAGAGGTTAAGAGTACTGGCTGATCTTCCAGAGGTCCGATGCCCAGCACTCACATGGCAGCTCACAGCTGTCTAACCACAGTCCCAGGGGACCTGACATTCTCTTTTGACCTCTATAGGAACCAGACACATATATTCAGGCAAAATACCCATACATATAAAAATAAATAAAAATTTAAAATAACCTGAGCATGTTTAGGAAAATAATTTTGTGTTTCTCTTTCTTTCTTTTTTATTTTAAAGATTCACTTGTTTTCAGAACCACAATTCCAAGGCCAAAGTCAAAGTTTTGATGAGACAATAAACCAAATTGATGATTCGTTTTTGACTAAGTCTTGCAGAGTTCTGGGAGGCAGGTAAGTTTACAGCAAGGGGTAGAGGCAGATGGTTAGGGTAGAGAAGTCACACTTTTCGAGTCTTCTCTGACTCTCAATAGGTGATTGGTGCTGTGAAGCCACCACACTTGTTGGGAAGATTGCTTTGCAGCATCTGGGTTCAGAGGTCAGAGGATCTTTTGTGAATATGGGCTGGGGAAACGGAAGACCTCAGCATGCAGGAAGATACTGGCCAGTTCTGTGTTCTGTGCCTGCTCCAGCATCTGTAAAAGGGGCAAGATCTGGGTAATACTGAGGTATTCCAAGGCAGATTTCAGTGACAGGAAGACAAGAGTAGGGTCAGCACCCTGGGCAGGCAGGTGAAGGGCAACACCCCAACTGAGAGGGCCTGTGCCAGCAGAAGTGAAGCCAGTCTGCATCCCTGTGAGTGAATACAGAGTTTGATGGACTCATAGGAAACACAGATGTGGCTTTGGTTGGGGGAGGGGGTTCAGGGGAGTGGAGGCAGTGAACTCAAAGTGCTGTGCTGAAAGCAGTCATCTTATAAAAGCTTCGTATGTATGAATGGGAGAAATTGAGGAAGCCCTTGGAGCCATCTATAAAGAGGTCAGGGGAATTAAGCCTAATAGCAGTAGTGATGGAACCTTTAATACTACAGTTCGTGTGGCTCAGTGCTACACAGTGAAGAGCACTGGCTTTGTGTCAAATACAGACCAAATGAGGGGGGGCGTGTCTCTGCTTCTTGGCTCATACATCCACCCCATGCCGCCAGTCCTCTTCTGTCCTGCTTTGTTTCCTATTGCCAGACACATGCATTTTTTATTGTTCAGCATCTGTCTCTGTTTACTGGAGTAACTTCAAGAGAAGAGGACTGTTTTATGCTTCTGCTACATCTTAAACAAGAGGACAGTATCCAATATGCAGTCAGTCCTCACTGAGCATCTGTTAGATTCAAATATAAAAGTTTCAACATCTTCAGGGGAGCATGGAAAAGCACTGTGGTAATTGGGCTCCTAGCCCAGGCACAGGCACTATGACAAGGGAAGCATATATGGAAGGAAGCTTTCAGTAAACTAGAGCTGAAGCTGCTTCAGGACTTTAATCCCAGCTATTGGGGAGACAGAGGCAGGAGGATCACAGACAGCTTCAGGAGCCTGCCTGGGTTACAGAGTGAGTTCAAGGCAGCCAGGAAACTCTCTGAGACCCTGTACAAAAAAGGGCTGGGGGTGCTGATCAGTGGGACAATGCTCCAATTTATTTATTCGAGACAGGGTCTCACTATGCAGCTTTGACTGTCTCAGGACTCACTATGCACACCAGGCTAGCCTCACATTTACAAAGATCCACCCACCTCTGCCTCCTGAGTACTAGGATTAAAGGTGTACACCACCGGGCCTGGCATAAAAATCAGATTTCTTAAATGGAACTGCACAAATTTCCTACTGTATGTTTGTTCCTATTCTAGCTGGGTTGCTTATGATGGAGAAAACTTCTCTGGCAATCAGTATGTGCTGGAAGAAGGCCACTATCCTTGTCTCTCAGCAATGGGATGTCTGCCTGGAGCGACCCTGAAGTCTCTTCGCTTTATAGATGTGGTGAGTGTGAACACCGTGGCACAGATGTGCACTGCTCACATTGCGGTGGTTAAATCGAGGAAGCCAGAACTTACCCAACTGAAAGCGGCACTGGATCGGAACTTTCTATCCTGCAGATCGTGTTCTTTTTTTTTCTTAAAAATATTTATTTTTATTTGTGTGCATGCTTGTGTGTGCAGGTGCCCTCAGGGGCTGGAAGAAAGCATTTAGTCCCTTGGAGCTGGAGTTACAGGAGACTGGGGCCACCAGAAGTGGGTGCTGGGAACTGAACTCGGGCCCTTTGGAAGAGCAGCAAGTGCTCTATTCTATTGAGCCGTCTCTTTACCCCCAGCTTTTGTGCTGCTTATGTCTGTTTAAACCTGGTCTTTCTGTGATTTTTTGCTCAGGACATCTGTTTATTCACACCCACGATAGCCATCTAGTAGTTTTAGGTCCCTTTCCCACCCCCCCCCCCCACACACACTTCTTTCTTTTCCCTAACTCCTATTTCTATGCCTCTCTCTTGTCAGCCATACTTTTTAGACACAGCTTGAATATTCTTGTAAAGTGTGTATGTGTAACTTTTATTTTTATATCATTATGCTATAGTTCTCAATCTTACAGAGACATTAACTTAGACATTCATGTTAGTATTTTTGAAGAGCTGTCCATTTTGTTGCCTGCACATCTAGTTTATTGACTGTAACTGTCTCATATTCTGCCACCACTGCTTCCTGAATCCCTGTGGACATGTGTGGGATTGGGGTCCCTGGGCTGTCCAGGGTGGAAGTAATGCTGTGTGGGATTGGGGTCCCTGGGCTGTCCAGGGTGGAAGTAATGCTGTGTGGGATTGGGATTCCTGGGCTGTCCAGAGTGGAAGTGGTGCTGTGTGGGATTGGGGTCCCTGGGCTGTCCAGGGTGGAAGTGCCACATTTCAAATGTTGACCAGTATTTCACTCTGTGCTGACAAAGCCATCCAGACAGTGCTCTGGCAGACCAACAGTCCGCCCACACACACACACTGTCCATGACTGTCATTTTGGTGGAATGGATTGATTTACATCTCACCATTAGTGGCTTGGTCTCCCACACTTGTCATTTGGGTTAATGTTAGCCATCTCTTTCTTCAGATTCCTATCCTCTTGTTATTAATTTCCAGACATTCCTTGAGGTTTACTCTATTGTCACTGTTCTTTTTAAGTGTTATGTGTATGGGTATTTTGTGGGCATGTGTATCTCTGTACCATGTACCAGTGCCTGCAAAGTCAGAAGATGACATTGGATCCTCGAGAACTAGAGTTATAGTGTTGAGCTGCCGTGTAGGTGCTGGGAATCGAACTCAGGTCCTCAGTAAGAGCAGCAAATGTTTTAATCACTGAGCCCTCTTTCCAGATCAACTCAGGTTATCAACTGTGTTCTAAAGGTGATAGAGCCCCTGGAACCGTATCTGTCCTCTGAGCTAATCAAAGCAATGTATTCCACATGACAAAGCAGATGATGATGCTCTTACACTTAGGTCTAGGCATGTCTATATTTTTGGAAATTTTTATTCGTTTTTGGTAGCTAGTCTTATAAGATGCTTTAAGCATTCCAAGTTGATGAATTGAGCTTTAAGTATAGGGAGAATGTAAGTGTTGGCTTTATAGCACCTCTGCCTCTGCTGAGACACAGAGTAATGTGGAAACTCATCAGCTTACAGTAGTGGGATAAAGGCTAGAATGTGGCTCAGATGATAGAGTGCTTGCCTGGATGCATGAAGCCCTGGGTTTGACCCTCAGCACCACATACTGAGCATAGTGAGGCACGCCTGGGTTCTCATCACCTGGGAGGTAGAAGTTCAGGTTCATACTTGGCCATAGCAAATTTGGGGCCAGCCAGGGCTACATTGGGCCCTGTTCCAACACACACACACATACACACACACACATACACACACATATACACACACCACCACCACCACCACCACCAACAACAACAACCCAGGTCATGAATTAGATTTTTTAAAATTAGTTAAATTGCCTAGAATTCTAAAAGCTACCTATTTGAAGTCTCCTAGTGCTATCCCATCTTGGCACATATATTTTATATCATTTGGCCACGTAAAGATGATATCCTTTTAAGCTTCCATTATGGAGATCTACTCAGAATGAGATTATACATTTTGTGTGTCTGAATTAGGGGTTTGCATATGTATGGTGGTGCTGGAAACCGAACCTGGGCCCTCATATATGCTAGGCAAGCTCTGTATGACTGAGCCATGTCCTTTGTCCTATGTATTTTTAACTGTAATGTAACACTTCAAGATGGATTAAATTATATCTGATGATAAATTTTGAGTGTTTAGGATGTTTTCAGTATACCATCTCTGCAGATGTAATAAACATGCAAAGTAGTAATCCTGTGATGTTTTTCTGGCTCCCTCCTATGTGTTTTATATATCCTAATTTCTAGACCATGGCCTGCCTCCATGCACTTACCTTGCTGGCAAGTTAGGGTACATCCACATACATGAGGGAGTAATATGTCTCATCCTTGCCATACAGCTTGGAACAGGCTGGGAAATAATTGTGATCCCTGTGTGCTTTTTTGATGTGTCATTTGTGATCTTGGGGATATTATCATTAGAGCCTTGGGCAGAGGGTCTGTAACTTAACTTTCCCTTGTCCTCTCTAAAATGGCTGTGCCTTCTACCTGTGGTCTTCATTCCCCACCTGACTATAACTCCTACAAGAGGGTTTAGGAACTTGAGCTTATAGAATCCTTGTTACTGTATCACCAGGCCACTACCACAGCCTTCTGGTGATGACGGTTAATGTCTGTGGCTTTTCATCCAAAAAACTCCAACTTGAAAGTAAATTTCATTAAAGGGTTGGTGTTCCATGCATACAGTCCTTTCTCCTGACTTGGCAGCCTGGAAACCTCCACAATGGCTGAGTTTATGAGTAGGTAAAACCTGGCAGGGTCCTGTGCCTTGTCTTTGAGAGCAGATGATATCTCACTAGCTTCAGGTTATCTATAAAAACTTTGTACTGTTAACAGATGCACAAATCCCACCCCCCCAACAGGAATTTTCTGAGCCGACAATTATTCTTTTCGAAAGAGAAAACTTCAAAGGGAAGAAGATCGAACTGAATGCTGAGACAGTCAATCTCCGATCCATGGGCTTCAACACTCAGATCCGCTCTGTCCAGGTCATTGGTGGCATGTGAGTGAACTCCCCACTTGTAGATCCTCTGGAACAGGCGACTTCTCTTTCCTTGCTTCTATAAACCGTGCTCTTCCTATGAAGCACATTAAAAAATACATAAACACATACATATGTTCATATGAATACACACATATGAATACCCCCCAAATGTACCATTGCATTCTGTATACATCTCCATTTCCTCAATATGGAAACTTAAAAGGATATCATTACTAAATGACACCATGAAGTGAATGATGTGACTGTATGTGCCAAGAAGGGACACTGGAAAACTTCAAATACACATTCCATTATCTTAAATGAACTGATAGATGGTCCTTGACTCCCCGTGTGGGTTGGGTTAACATAACACACTTCCATGCTATCCTCTTCTTGGGTAGAGCCTGTATAAAGCATTGTTGTTTCATCCATGTATCCACAGTTCTTTTGCTAAGGTTAGGTTACATACTCAAAATCCCCAGGGGCAGCTTGACAACACAGTACTCAGCAACTCATGGAGCTGCTCTTCTTTACAGCAAGTAAGAGAGAGCTAGCTTTTCTTACTCTTTTATGCCCCTTGATTTTAGAGCAAAGGGTTAGCTTTTCCTTGATTGCAGATGTATAAATTACCAAGTCAGCTCATGAACAAAAGGAACTCACTATGCAGACCTGATGACCTGAGTTTAGTCCCTAGAACAGAGAACTGACTATACAAAATTGTCTTCAGACCGTCACATACATGCTATTGCATGTTCCCAACTCAACACACGCGCGCACACACACACACACACACACACACACACACACACACACACACACACACACACACGAAGTACACCAGATTTTTTTTCTTTTTACTTTTGGCAGGATCTCTCAGTGGGGTTTTGACTGGTCTGGAACTTGCTATATAGATCAGGCTAGCCTCATACTCACAGAGCTCTACCTGCTTCTGTCTCCCATATCCTGGTATTAAAAGCATATGGGATTAAAAGTACATCACCATGTCCAGCCCGTCAGCCAATTTTTAAATTTGGAAAAAAAAATTGATTTTAATCTCTGAGTAATTCTGACACTGAATTGGGTATAAATAAATATATATCAGTGCAATACATTTTTATGAAAACATTTTCTTTTTATTGAAACAACAGGTAAGGCATGCTGAGATGTATAGATATTGAAGGGACAGCAGCTGATGCAAGTAGATGGGTTGTCCCATATTTACCAAAAGTAGTTAAGGAATTATTAGGACTATACCTTTTAATGTTTTCCCAGTAAGTTTTAAATAAGTTTTTGTAAGACAGACGAAATGTTAACATTGTAGAGTTTGGGGGTTTGAAGTAGAGAACATCCTTTTCTGAAGCTCAACAGGGCAGGAGAAGGATCCTGGGGTGCTCAGTCTGTAGGGTTCTTAAGTGTGCAGTCCAGGAGGTGTGTGGAAGAAACTTAGCTTAACATTTTTGGGATTTGGGGAGGGTTACTCTATTTTAAATGAACAAACGAAATTTTTTGTTATTGTTATAAAATTTATCTTAAATTTGCATAGAAGTAACAGGTTCCATCATAGCTTCATACATACTTTATTTCTTAGTAACAGGTTCTGTTATGGTGTTGTACATACTTTATTTCACAGGTCCTTCCTTCACTTGTGAAGGATTTATTTTTTATCTAATCATTACACTCACCCATGCCTACTCGAGAACTTTGTAAATGTTAATGATTTCAATAAGGATCCATAACTTGAAGATGCTTTATGAACAGCTTTCAGAAAGGACTGGAGACTTGACTGAGAGCATCACTATTTCATTGCTTCATTGGAGGGAAACAAACTTACCTGTTTCTCTCTCAGAGTGGATTCTGACTGAAATACTTAAGTATCTCTGGTCCTCCAAAAATTATTTATCAAGAAATGGCTTTGAAATCTACACAGGCTTATTTCCCCTTCAATGTGTATTTAAAGTTCAGCTCAGAATTGACAGTGTTCTTAGCTGGGCATGATGGGGTATGCCTTTAATCCCAGCACTTGAGAGGCTGAGGCAGCCAGGTCTCTATTGAGTTCCAGGATAGCCAAGGCTACACAGAAAAACCCTGTCTCAAAAACAGAAAAGAAGAGGAAGGGAAGGAGTGAGGGAGGGAAGGAGGAAGGAAAGAAGGAAGGAAGGAAGAAAGGAAGGAAGGAAGGAAGGAAGATAAATAAACAGCTAAGTAAATGATAAATAAATTTGTGCTATTCTGAAAGCCAATGTGACTGTCAGGGCCAACCATCAAATGGAAGTTGTCACTGTTATACGGCTTGTCCTCTTTTCAGATGGGTTACTTACGAATATGGCAACTACAGAGGCCGACAGTTCCTACTGTCTCCCGCAGAAGTGCCAAATTGGTATGAGTTCAGTGGCTGTCGCCAAATAGGTTCTCTCCGGCCCTTTGCTCAGGTATGTGAAATTTTCCTTCCATGCTGTGAATAGACTCTTCTCAAAAAATATATTTGTGAATATAGTTCAACCTTTATTTTCAATTGGAAGCTTGGCATTGTCTCCTCTTCCCTCTGTATTGGGCATCAGGTTTGTGGCACCATGAGGCATGGATATTCCAGAAATGCCATCAAGCCCAATAGCACACATGCATGTGTCACCTCTGGTTGTTCACTCTGAAAGGTCCTCAGACCTTAGCATTGAGAACAGTGCTAAGACCCTTAGCACGTGACCCTTGGGTGCGATCTCCCTCCTTGACCCATTTGCTTCACTTTGGATTCTTCCAAATGTCACTGTGTCTCAGTTCTTCCTACAGCACAGCTATATATGTGACTGTCAATGGGGTTTTGTCTTCTAGAAACGAATTTATTTCAGACTTCGAAACAAAGCAACAGGACTGTTTATGTCAACCAATGGGAACTTAGAGGATCTGAAGCTTCTTAGGATCCAGGTCATGGAAGACGTTGGTGCTGACGATCAGATCTGGGTCTACCAAGAAGGATGCATCAAATGCAGGGTGAGTGAGCATTTAGAGTTGCGCATGGAAGATGCATCAAATCCAGGGTGAGCATTCTGGGTTGCACAAGATGGATGCATCAAATAGAGGGTGAGCATTCTGGGTTGCACAAGAAGAATGCATCAAGTGTAGAGTGAGTGAGTATTTAGAGTTGCACAAGAAAGATGCATCAAATGTAGGCTGAGCATTCTGGGTTGCACAGACAATTCCCAGAGACCTTTCAGAAATAAATAGGAAATTTTTCCCCATGGAAATATTTCCCAGCTGTGACAGAATCAGAATCAGGATTAGGAAGTTAAAATAGGAAGGGAATCTAGCATGGATCCAGCAAGGGAGTGATGGTGTTCTAGCCATAAAACTAGAATACCCACACAACATCAGAAATCACTCTAGGGCTGATTCTGTTTGGAGAACACGCAGAGTAGGGTGGGGAAACGTGTGTGCTGTATAGTACAGTTCATTTCCTAATGGTCACATGCTGTAAATGGAAAATGTCTGTTGTGCTTTCATCACTCCTGCCACAGCAGACAGTTAAAAGCAATGGCCAGATCCCATGAGACAAGCTCATGAACTGTTGTGGGCATCTTCTTAACTCTTTGATTTTATGGGCTTGCCTGTTTGCTCTTGATATTTTAAAAACTTAGTGCCTGTGAGTCAGCAGAGACATGCCCATTTATTAGGTCTGTTGTGCCTGAGGGAGAATCTGCTTTTGTTAGAGAGGTACTGCTTAGCCACACAGAAGAAAACAGCATTGAGAAGCAGGGGTGAGTGAAGGACTGGAGCTCAAACAAAGGCAACTTCTGCCCTTGGATCATCTTGATGCAAGAAAGTGGTATCATCAGCAATTCTAACATTTTCTCAACATTATTTATTACCTCATCCCAGTAGGCCAAGAAGGAAAAAGTGAAATATTACAGATGATCATAGTGCTTTCAACGGCATGTGTGTGTGTTCAGCACACTCGTGCATGCTGTACTCAAGGCCTCTCACATGCTAGCCAAGTCCCCCAACTCCCTCAGCCATGTCCCCTACCCAGAACAGCCCACTTTTAATAAGCTTTCACTGTCTGTTATTTCATGAAGGATATTTAAAATCCTTGCATTAAAGTAACTTCTTCTTCTGAGTTTGCGTTTTCCTACTTTTTATACCTGGATAGCATGCCAATTTAGAAAAATTTAGATGTTTCTCATGAATGAAAGACAAGGAGCCAGTGCTTGTAACTATGGGTTGCAGCGGGACAGGGGATGGTGGTGGTGAGGGAGGGGTGCATTCTGTGACTCCTCTGATGCAGCTACAGGGAGGAGTGAGCATGAGCTGGAAACTCGTGTGAGCTGCAGACGCAGTCTCAGCTTGCTCACTGTTGACTGGTGGGCAATATGTTGTACCAAGTCTTCTCTTTTTTCTTTTTAATTATATGGATATTTTGCCTGCATTTATGTCTGTACACCACCTGCATGCCTGGTGCCCATGGAGTCCAGAAGAGGGCGTCAGATCCCCTGAGATTAGAGTTGCAGACCGTTGTTAGCCTGTGGGTTCTGGGAATTGAATACTAGCCCTTCCAAAGAGCAACTGGTGTGAACTGCTTAGTCTCTGTGAGGCTTTTCTTAATAGTAATGGAGAGCCCTACAAAGGGCAGTCTTATAGTGCCTGAGAGTTGAGAACTCCTCATCACCCATGTCATCTGAAAAAAAAAAGGCCTATTGTTTGGCTGCAGTTACCGGAGCTGAGAGCTGCCATGGCTCACATGGAGGGAAGCCAGGGACTACAATAGTCTCAGACATCAGTTTGTGAGACTGAGGTGTATCCTGACACAGCCTGTTCTTTCCTAAGCAGATAGCAGAAGATTGCTGCCTGACGATCGTGGGT
The DNA here is from genome assembly GCF_003668045.3 of Cricetulus griseus. Classification (NCBI taxonomy): domain Eukaryota; kingdom Metazoa; phylum Chordata; class Mammalia; order Rodentia; family Cricetidae; genus Cricetulus; species Cricetulus griseus. The sequence goes on along the minus strand of NC_048595.1, from coordinate 266,212,690 downwards.
AGCCTCGTAACGTCTGGCTCTAAACTAGGACTAGCCCTTGATCAAAATGTCGACAGTCAGTTCTGGTGCATGAAGTCTGATGGCAGGATCTACAGCAAGTTGAAGCCAAATTTAGTCTTGGATGTGAAAGGTAAGCACCATTTGTTTCCCTGTGGTGATACTCCCTTCTTTAGCTAAGGAAGAGCCTGTCATAACATGCTGGGTGTGCTGCTTATACCCTGCTGGTGCCAGGGCTGGCCTTTTGTTGTTGTCTAATGTAGGCTGAGCATGTGCTCGCTGAGCTGTATCCCCAGCCCTGTTTTTATAGCAGTGCTAGGCTGTGACTTTATTCCATCAGTGTAGTTGATGGTTCTCATGTACATAAATCTAGATTTTTCACTGAAAAAACCAACACTAATTCTAGAAGGAATTACAGTGTATTAGGGTTCTCCAGACTAACAGAACTTATAGAATGAATCTATATGTACAAAAAGGGTATTTATTAGAATGACTTAAAGGCTGTAGTCAGCTAATCCAAGAATTATGAATGGAAGGTCCATGAATCCAGTAGGTATTTAGTCCAGGAGGTGGACGTCTTAGCTGGTCTTCAGTGCACACTGGATTCCTGAAGAAGTGGGCTCTAATGACAGTGAAAGAATGGACTTCTCCTAGCCCAGGCAATAACAAGCAGGCAACGAGGGAGGCTTCCTTCCTCTATGTCCTTATATAGCAGTGGTTCTCAGCCTTCCTAATGCTGTGACCCTTTAATACAGTTCCTCATGTTGTGGTGACCCCAACCATAAAATTACTTTGTTCCTACTTCCTAACTATAATTTTGCTACTTTTATGAATCATGATATAAAAAATCTTGTTTCCGATGGTCTTAGGTGAACCCTGTGGAAGGGATATTCGACTTCCAAAGGGGTTGAGATCCACAGGTTGAGAACTGCTGTTATTTAGGCTTCCAGCAGAAGGTGTGGCCCAGGTTATAATTGGGTCTTCCCACCTCTGGATTAAAGGCGTGACTTCCCACCTCAAAGATTCGGATTAGAAGTGGATCTTCCCACTTTAAATGATTTAATTGAGCAAAAATCCCTCAGGTGTGCCCAGCCACTTTGGGGCTTTAGTTAATTCCAGATGTAGCCAAGTTGACAACCAAAATAACCATGGCATACAGCCTGGAGGATTTCAATTCAGTTCATGAAATTTCAGTGACGCTAATCTAAAGTGAACTAATGTTGCTTGGGAAGAAAGCATTGGGTCTGTGGAGGTAGGAGTGTGTTAGAACACAGACTACTAGTATCATCTGTAGAGTTATCGATCAGGAGGTCTGGAGGTGCGGCCCCAAGTGTGCTTTTCTAACAAGCTCCTAGGTATTGCTGATGGTAATGGTTTGAGAATCACAGTACCATTGATGGTGACTTTAAAACACAGTCAGCAAAACCAACCTAAAATGTATGGGAACTCAGCAAGTGGCCACTGTTACCCTTTGTGAGTATATGAAGGCAAGCTTAATTGCAGCACTGGGATGATTTACAATTTATTTGTTCATTATAGTTGCTTTATTATTATTTTTGAGACAGGAGGTTACTCTGTAGCACCAGGCTGTACTTTATCTCTGGGCAGCCCACTTGCCTAAGCTTCCTAAGCTCTGGAATTGCAGGTGTGTACTCTGCCATACCCAGGTGCCTTCAGTTTCCCCATCAGGAAAGGTTGTAGCAGTGAACTGGTGATCGTGTGGCTACACTATACTACCCATGCTTCTAAATCACTGTGAGAACTTGGTCCAGTTTTCACTTTATTCAGTGGTCTGGGCCAAAGCTGTCATTGAAGATGAATAAGTTGGGGCAAAGAAACAGTGATAGCTTGGTTCTTAAGGCACTTTTGGATAACAGAAAACAAGGCATGGAGAACACCAGAGGTGCTGGTAACTGCACAGGGAGTAGAAGTGCTTTTGCAGTCCTGGTAGGTAGGTAGGGTGGTAGGGTGGTTAGCCCACTCACCACTCAGAATAGACACAAAGAACCCAAGGAACTGGGCTGTGCTCAGAGAGACAAACACACTAGACTGAAGGAAGGCAGAGAACATCCAAAACTAAGTAATGTGACTGCCAACTGTGGGAACCAAACACTGCACATGAAACGCAGTGTATGAGAACTCAGGTGTGAGAAATGAACAGCTAGGATGGCATGCCTCCCACACTGCATCTGTAGACAGACAAGAGGCCTATCTCACAGATGGCTCCAAGTTTGAACCATTTGAGAACCACCGACCCAGGCTAACCTTTATTTAGGGCTATTCGTGCTGCCTGCACAAGATAACTTTGAAAACCACTATCGAGCCTGGGATTGTAGCTCGGTGATAGAATGCTTGGTTCAATCCCTAATGGCACCTCCCCTAAATAAGATCCTCAGAAAAATGTGACTAAATTGGAAAGATGGGGTATTTGAGTTCGATGTTATGGGGGAAATCACAATATTTGGCTCCCCAACACAGCTGAGCAATGGTGTTTCTTATCGATGGATTAGCTTCTAAGGTCATTGTAGTCCTTATGGCATTTTAAGTCTTTTAGCAGACTTCACTGTGTGCCAGGCTGTGTGTTAGACATTGGGTACCATAGGGAAGAAAATGTCTGGCTCTACTCTCTAAGGGACTCTCCTTATGGTTTTACCCATGTTCCCTGGGCATCAGTCCCAACCTCTGGAGTAAGGGTGCTGGCCCGTGCTTATGCGGTCTCTGTGTTTACTACAGCAATGCAGTACTTTCTTGTTCTCCTGAGCTTAGGTTTCTCGGAATGTGGGAGCATGGTGCCACCTTCTGGACAGGAGAGCAGGCTGCACGGCCAGCACCCGGGCAAGAGAAACGCAGACACAGCTCTCCAGGAGCCTGTGGTTGTCATTTGTTACCTACTAAAACTGCAGGGGACTCTTGCCTTGCATCTGGGGAGCAAGTTGTTTTAGTGAACACTGAAGAATGATTCCAGACTGGGATCCTATGACAACAGTGGAAACTGACTCACACTCACCTTAAAGACATCAAAAGCTGGTAGCATTGTACACTAAACACTAAACAAATCAAACTAGCATATAAAACACAGAAACTAAACATGAATCAAAACAAAAAGGATAACCCAAGGCAATATCTTTTCTTGTCCCCTTTTGCTGGCCTTAAATCTGTAATCCTTCTGCTTGGCCAAGTGTGTTTGGGGTTACAAGCCATGCTAGATAGCATCTTTGTAGTACAAGCTGCCATTTAAGGGAACACTGGTGATTTATTTTAATTAGGATGTAAAATTTCTTTCAAATTACACCTCCCCAGTCCTGTATGCCAAGAACTCAAATATTCTTGTGACAATAGCACCCTTCTCAGACAGATGGGCAGGTGTGGGTGTTAGCTGCCATACACAAGTGACATAAGTATGTCGGCTCTACCAGTAGGGGCTGCCTGGATAACATCACTTGCACACCTGAGACCTGGCCTTCAAGAAAGCCATTTTCCTACCTGTCTCTAAACACATGGCAAAATGAAGGGTTTTTGTGTTTTGGTTTTATAGCCATTTAACTATTTGCCTGGCTTCTACATCATTCACATAGAAATACATGCTTTCTGAAGGAAAATAAAACCCTAGCACCTTTAAAATTTCTTCTCAAAGATGAAAGAATTAATCAGATTATTTCTCAGGACCTTTGTAGGTTTTGTGATTCTAGCGGCACTGGGGTGAACAGAGAGAGTGTGTTAGGTCACCAGAATCCTGAAGAATGAAAAAGACACTGTGTCCTTAATACTCTCTGAACTCTTAGAATTTGTTGTTTTTTAAAAAGTCTTTTTTTTTTTTAGATTTACTAATGTGCATGAGTGTTTTATTTATATGTATGCCTGTGTACCTTGTGAGTGTCTAGTGTCCTCCGAGTTCAGAAGAGGGCACTGGATTCCATGAAACTGCAGTTGAGGATGGTTTTTGAGTCATGATGGTGTTGGGAACTGAACCCAGGTCCTCAGCAAGAACACAAAGTACTCATAATTACTGAGCTATCTCTCCAGCCAACAACTGTGCTGTCTTGATGGAGAGTGCAGGATTTTCTGGGGGCTAACTGGGAGGCTTGACAGGCTTCCCTTTCCCTGCACTCTGCACTATACCTAGCTCCAGACCACTATAGGTACTGAGTGACAATAAGATGAGTTCCTTCCCCAGCTACTCTTTCAGACCCTTTTGATGTTCTGTTTTAAAGGAGAGAAGAATGTTGTCTTTGGTCTGAGGATGACACACGATTTCAGTACCAGCTGCGCCTGCATCCAAATGCAGATTTTCATTTCCACATGGTCCTTGGTGGAGAGGCTTCTGCTAAAGCAGATAAGGCACCAGAGAGGGTGTTTATCCCACACTGGGGAAACCCGCTAGCCCCTTCCACTTTAATGATACTTCTACTGAAATAGGGCACAGGCTGCTTCTAACACTAACACACCTCATGCTTTCATTAAGCAACCTTGGAAAGGGTCCTCCAGACATACTGGTGAGAGAGAAGAAAGAGGTTATTACAAGGGTACTTGGCATTACTTCATACACCCAAGTTCCCAGTAGTGGGGGTCCTTCTGTGTCCTATGCATGCTTCTAGGAGTCATTTAAACCTTTAACCTAGTTACAGCTATTTTTTGTCATACATGCAGAACTCATTGTCTTTGCCTCTGACTGCACCACCCTGGAACCTTTCTTTTCACTGTCACCAGATGTACCTGCCTGCTTACCAGTATAGCACATCCATGATCTCCCCAATTCCATCTTATGGCATCTTTGCTTTTTCCTTCCTCTAGACTTTTCCCTGATGCCCCCATTTCAGATGTGGTAATAGTAGCTAGGGAGGCCTATGAGTGCTGGGTAGAAAAGGGAGAGCCAGAAGGCAAGACGGGCTGTGTGAAATTGCTGGGCCCCGGATGGAGTGTAGCCATATACCTCAGCAAGTTGGCCTCATCCCCCCTCCCCCCCCCCCCCCGCCCCAGTACCATGGCTTCTCCCCCTATGACATTTTTATTCCAGGTTCTCTCTTGCTCTTCCCGTGTTTTGACATGCACTTTGTCCCTTTGCCCCTGGCACAGTTCTTACTTTTTTTCTTTCATTCAGGAGGAGCACAGTATGATCAAAATCACATCATTCTCAACACAGTGAACACAGAGAAGCTAACCCAAGTGTGGGAAGCCATGGTCCTCTGAACCCTGACCAAGAATTGCAGGAGTGTTTCCAGGGGATTTTCTGACCACCTGACTGGAGAAAAATAAAACTACAGAGCTGATGGAGGAGCCAAGTGGAAAGTGGACTGAAGGCCATAACAGTGAAATGATCTTTACAAAGATGTTTGAGTTTGGAGCCACTAGTCTGTTCTTCTTGTTTCTTACCTTGTATTTTCTCAGTAACTTCTTAAACAGGCTGCCCTGGTAGCAGCTCTTGGATGTAGATGTTTTAAAGATGAAGACCACATCGTAACTTATTTCCAGTGACAAGAGGAGACAAGACCTCTGAGTGTGGACATATAGATTCCCGTAGAGGAAAGGATAAAAGCCCAAGTTTGTTCATCAAAAGACTTTTAGCATTAGAGGATGCTTTGCCAGACTTCTGATCCACTGCCTTAACGTTTTTCCAGGACCATCTACTGCTGGATGGCAGAGTGGGAAAGTCCTATACACTCAGATATGTTCCAAGGAGTTTAGCAAATATAAACAAAACACTATTTTCAGTTGATGTTCAAAATGATGTTCAAAATTTGCAAATTTTCATGTTGGTGTCTGCTTACAAGCAGAACTTGGGTTATTTTAATTCTCCTGTGGGCTGCCCTCGAGTGTCACAGTTTAATGCCCTCCTTACAGCTGCTATTGGGACAGTATTATGGCCTAATTTATTAACCCTTACTTTGTCACCTGCCTATAATATGGAAGCCGTATCTATACAGACCTCTCAGCCTGGTCTCTCCAGGGCCTCCAGCAGGAGGACTGCTTCAGATCTGCCTACATCAGGAGCCTCCATTATGGTAGCAGATATGCAAAGCTCCAGGAGAGGGTTAACAGTCACTTCTAGTGAGTGTGAAGGAGATCCCAGGGGCTCTGTGCAGTGTTTGTGCAGAGACCCAGAGCTCCACAGGAAGTTTGGGAACAACAGCTATGATACACTGCTCCAGACTCTGCTGCTCAAACAGCACATTGTCCTTTTGAGCAAAACTGCCTGACATTTCCTTGGACACATCTTCCCCATTTTGTCCTCACTGCAATATTGGTGCTCTTGTCAGAGGCTCAACAAGGCCACTTCTGTTTCACCTGCTCAAACCTGTTTCCTCTCTGGATCCAACGGCAGGCAAGTGTGCTCATCCGAATAGTTTATCTGCAGCTTAAACAACGTATGCACAAACAGCAGCAGCCAGCACGTCTGTCTTCTCGTATGTACATCTCTGATTGTAGGCTTTGTGTATGTCACTATAGTACAGTGGGGTAACCTGTCTGGTTTTATCTCTTGAATAAACTTATTCCTCATTAACCACGTGATGAGATCCTGGAATCAATTTAGCAGTCCTCTGAGACAGTCGAGTTTCAGAGGGCAGGCTGGGGCACAGCAGGCTAACTGCAGGCCCTTTTTAACCACTTTTTGAGTATTTTTAAGGTGCTCACCTGTGCACTCAGGGACTTAATCCACTGCTACCTGGTAGCTCTCAGGAACTAGAGCTGAGAACTTCTAGATAGATAAAAGTCGTGACATTGGCATTTACAAATTATATCTATTGAAATAGTTCTCTGTGTAGCTCTATCCTGTAACTCACCATGTAGAGACTAGGCTGGCCTCAAACTCATAGAGATCTGCCTGCCTCTGCCTCCCAAGTGCTGAGATTAAAAGGCGTGTACCATGGAGAGATGGCTCAGCAGTTAAGAATGTTTGATACTTTTGCAGAGGACCCAGGTTCCGTTTCCAGCACCCACATAGCTGTGCATACTGTCTGTAACTCCAGATATAAGGCCCATCTGGCCTCTGCAGGCACTGCATGCATATAATACACTTACATACATGCAAGCAAAACACTTATACATGTAAAATAAGTACTGTGCTGAGGAAATTCTAGAGTGACTTTAGAGGAAACCCCCCATCCAACCAACATAACACTAAACAGGTATCTAACAGGAATACATGGAGTGGAGAGTTTCTCCAAACAGATCTATGTACGTGAAAGGCTAGAAGCAAGTATCTAAGATGCAGTAATGAAGATGAGTATTAAAACAGCAACAAATATCTTGAACAAGAGTCAAGATTGACAGGCATATGAGGTCAGAAAAGACTAGACAGTAGCAATGTCCATGGAAAAGCTGTCAGAGAGGCGTTAACTCAGTTGCTGAAAGAAACCCAGCCTATGTGCAATATGTTAGCCAGGTGTGGTAGCATATACTCATAATCCCAGCACTTTAGGGTTGGAGGCTGGAGGGTTAGGAGTTCAAGGCCAGCTTGTGCTACATGAGATCCTGGTCTCAAAATGAAACTTTTCAGTATTAAAAGGCATTTTTATAGATATACACCTAAGCAATTCCACATTGAAGGATGTGCGAAGGACAGGGAGTGACCAATAGAAACACAAGGGAGCCCAGCTTTCCATTACAGTGACAAAACATCTAGGATAATGTCTAAGGAGGAAGGGTTTGCTTGGTTCACAGTGGACGGTTTCATCTGACATTAGTTCAGCTGCTTCTGAGACCACAGGGAGGCAGCACAGAATGGTGGGCATCTGTGTTAAAACACCGACGAGAAACAACGTGGGGAGGAAAAGCTTTATCTCACCTTGCAGATTACAGTCTGGCATGGAGGAAAGTCAAGGCAGGAAGCTGGAGGTGGAACTGAAGCAGGCCTGTGGAAGGGTGCTCCTCCTTGCTTGCTCAGTTTGCTTTCTTATACACCCCAGGACCACTTGCCCAGGAACAAGCCATCCACAACGGATGGTCACTTTCACTGGCTTGTCTACAGGTGATCAGGACACAGAAGCAGGAAAGAACTGGGCCCCGATGTCTCCTCCAACAGTGTCTCCCCACTTCCTCCCACAAGGTCCTAACTCCTACAGGTTCCATCACCTCCCAGTATTGCCCAGTGTGTGTTGCACACATGGGTCTTTGGGAAATGTTTCCAACCCAACCTATAGCAGCCAGTTAGGAAAATAATCACTGATGAATTTCAGAAAGAAATGAAGCTCACGCTGACATCCATCTATACACCACACATTTTAGAATCTCACAGACATTAAGATGATGGGGTTTGATGTTGCAAGAAGGCCACAGGAATTTGCAAAGCTGGGTGAAAGAGTAGCTTAAGAAAACAAAAATACCACATAGAGGCTGGAGAGATGGTTCAGTGATTAAGAGCACTGGCTGTTCTGCCAGAGGACTTGGGTTCGATTGCCAGCACCTCCATGGCAACTAACAACTACCTGTTAATTCCAGTTCCAGAGTATTACACGCCCATTCTGGCATCCTCAGGTACAAGGCATACCATGTGGTAAACATACTTGCAGCCAAAATACCCATACACATGACATAAAATAAAAATAAATTAAAACAAACTATGTACTTTCACTGACTGCAGGCAAGTGTAGGAGCTGACAGTTTTGTATCAAGCATTGGCAAATGATTAGCAAAAAAGGCTGTTTTAATGACACCTGCATAGAAATTCCATGAAGAAATTATTCCGTATGTTAACTTAAGTAATTTTAAAGTTTTTTTTTTTTAGAGATAATGATTCTTTGTGTAGTTCTGGCTGTCCTGGAAGTTGTTCTGTAGACCAGACTGGTCTTGAACTGACAGAGATCCAAGGGCCTCTGCCTCCTAAGTCCCACTGCCTGGATATTTAAAGTATTTTTTAAAAAATACAGATTTTTAAAGTGTTTTTTATTGAGCCAGTAAGATGATGCCATAGGGAAAGGCACCTGCCACCAAGCCTAAGGCCTTGAGTTCTATACCCAGAACTTACATGGTAGAAAGAACCAAGAACTGAACGGTTCCCTGTGATCTCCAAAGCACACATTCTGTGGGACAATGATCTTGTACGCTGGAAAGATTTGTCACGAATATTGGTTTAATAAAATACTGACTGGTCAGTAGCCAGGCAGGAAGTATAGATGGGGTGACCAGACTAGGAGAACTCTGGGAGGAGGAAAGGCAGGGGAAGCAAGATGACAATTCCATACTGAGAAAAGAAACCAAGCCACGTGGCTAAATACAGAAAAGAATTATGGGTTAATTTAAGATGTAAGAGTTTGCTAGTAATAAGCCTGAGCAACAAGCCAAACAGTTTATAATTAATATAAGCCTCGGAGTGTTTAATTTGGGACTAAAGGGCTGTGGGACCGGATGGGACAGAAACTTCCATCCACATGCACCCTGGTACACATACACAACATTAAAAAATTATTTATTTTCTGTATCATTGTGGAGGTATGTTCTGTGCAGTCAGCTCTCCCCCGCCCACCTCTTTATGTGGGTTCCAGGGATGGAACTCAGGTAGCCATGCTTGCACTTCCAGCATCTTTATCTGCTGAGCCGTCTCACCAGTCCACATCTAGGTTTATAAACACATCATGAAATTTTGAATCTAACTTGGAAAAATATCTAGAGGGCTAGATGTCTGGATCACAGGCACTCAGCAAGAGGAAAGCAGCTGGCACGCACATATTCATTTAAATGACTTTAACCACAGTCTTCCCTCGGGCGTGGCCTCTTTCCACCTTCAGGAAGGCTTCTGGGACTTCAGAAAAGGGAAAGGTTTGTTCAATAACTGGCCGAATCTACAAAACACAAGAAGAGACCAACAGGTCAATAAGAAAACCTATACTTTCCGAGGCAGATAGCATCTGTAGATATCCCTCAAGGCCTGTCCCAGGGGGCTCTCTGCCATGTGCTTAGGTCAGAGGCTCCAGCTGCCCCTACCCTTCCTCATTCCATCTTACCCCTCTAATTTTGCCCTCAAGTTCCTCTTTACTCCATCTTACCCCCATTCCCAGTAAAAATGTCACTCCTACTCAGTCCTGCAAGAGCTCCCAAACTTGACATTCCAAGACACACTACATCGTAGCTTCAACTCTCATGCTGCTTGTCATTTTTTGAGAATTCTATTTTATGTGTATGTGTTTCTGTGTGTCTGGTGTAGGTGTGATATGATATATATGGTTGTGTATGTGTGTGAGTGTGATAGACATGGTTATATGTGTCTGGTGTGGAATGCAGTACGGTGTGTGTGGCTGTGTGTGTAAGTGAGTAGTGTGAATGTAGACACACATGTGCTGTCTGGTGCATGTAGAAATCAGAGGACAAGTTTTGGGAGTCCGTTCTTTCCTTCTGTCCCTTCTACCCTGGTTCTGGCCATCAAAGTTGGCTTTGGATTTGCCTGGCAAGTGCTATGTACTGAGCCATCCCACTGGCCCTACCTGTCATTTTCTAGCATCACATGCTGTCATCTCTGTTAGCCTTACATCTGCATCCCTGCATCCCTGGCCTCCCAACCTTTCTGTCCCCACATGCAGTGTGCTCTGAGCTGCTCAAGGAACCATGAGCTCTCCTCACAGCTGCCCTTACCACAGGAAGCAGCACAGAGTGGCAAAGTAGCAAGGCCCTTGCTGCACACAGAAGCGCGCACACACACAGTTTACTTGTTTTCTAGTCTGAAACACCAGCATGTATATATATAATCAGAGCAGAAATTATCTGTGTATAGGCCATCTTTATATAATACCAACATGAATGGGTCCTTAACTAAAGCACTAAGATGAAAAGCCCAAAGTAGGAAGCAGGAGTCCTGTGTGAGCTCTCTGGGCCTTGAAGTTCCGCAGAAAAGCACCACAATGCTTACAACATACAGGATGAGGAACCTCCAGCTCAGGCAGCTCACTGGTGTGTGGGTATTGCTGGCTCCTTTACAGCGCAGCTCAGCAGTACTGACAGAAAGCTCCTGAAAGCAGGCAACACCCTCTCTCCATGCACAAGTCCACCTGAACTCTTCCTTTCAAATGTCTAAGTGGAAACAGCCGGTGTGCAGTGGACACCACTGGATTGCTTCTCACAGACCCACTGACAAGTGCCAGCTGCCACAAGGGACATGCTGACTCACAGCCCGAGTGACCCTTTTCCTTTGACAAGAGGAAGGCATGTTTTCTGACATTCAGATGCCTCTGATGCCATTTCCTCTGATGTGACTTTCCACACTGCTCAGGCACCACATGCTCCCCCTCCTCAGAGGTGAAGATTCTCCGGCATCCACAAATCACAGCAAGCTCAGACACCCAGGAAGAGCAGGAAGTGCTCTCACTGTAGGAAGACTCCCCATGTTAAATACCTTCAGGATACAGGTCACTCCCATCTTATAAAACTTTGGGGCACTGGGATGAGTTAATGTGCCTGAGTGTCACATCATTGCTGAAAGGCATGGCAGGACTCAATTGATGTCACTGTCACTGATCTCACCACTGCACAGAGCCATCATTATCTTCTGCTACTTTTCATCCCCACCCAGGGAGGAAGGGAACGTGATCACAATGAGTTATCACAACCTGAACCTTGGCCTGCCTTCCATGCGTCAGCTGAGGATCTGGTGTCTAAACCCTGCATCCAGCCCCAGGGATGTGGTACATTGTCTATGGAGGGTGTCACTGATTGACAGTCCCAGCACACTGAGTAGAACCTCAGACCCTTCCACACACTGCAGGGACACTTTAAGAGCTGACCTGAGCTGCCTTCATCTGGTAAGAGAAAGAAGGCACTTGGGCTGCTTCAAGTTCATGAAACCCAGATCCATCACTCTGCTCAGAGCTCCAGGACACTGTTTACTGAATGCCATCTAACTGGTAAATGAAAGACTGTTTACTGAATGCCATCTAACTGGTAAATGAATGACCCACACGTACACTCCAAATATGTTCTCCAGTGCTTCTTGGGACAGTGGAGTCAGAGAACAGAACAGTTCTGAGTGAGGTCCAGAGAGGTGTGTGCATGCTTCTGTGGACTCCCTGTGCCTTTGTGTTTACCTACACATACACACACTGCCATCCACGTATTCCTTCGTTCTACCATGCTCACTACACCTCTCCCTGTCAAGCACTAGCCTAGCACAGGTACACACAACAGACTCCACTCCAGAAGCCAAAGCAGAAGCCATCATGCCAGGCTCACTTTGGAGCTCTCTGCTAGAGCACAGAAGCTGACCTGCTGACTGGGCCACTGCAGTGGCTGCACAGTTTAATCTGACTGGGCAGGCCCTTTTGTGACAAAGAGCTCAAGAGGGCTGACCATGGCATAATGAGTCATTCAGCAATTCCTGTAACTGACAATGAAAATAAAAAGGGGGGGGGGCTTTCAAATCACAGTCAGGCAAATGCCACCGCTGGCTGAATACGTGACAGTACAGGGAGATTAACTGGATAATGGGACAGTGTCTATGCACAGCCTCACATTGGACCTAGAATGCTTGTTTGTTAAAGAGAAGCGGATCAGAGTTAAACTCCAGAGAGGGGAAAGAGGTTACTCACAGTGAAGGGGGACATTTATGTGATGACACTGCTCTAGTCCATTTGGCATGGGGAGCCCTGGTATAAAGCATGCAGGCGCAAAGCCACATTTCCTGCTGCACAGACACCAGGGCTCACAGGTGGTTGACTAGGAAACACCTACAGCAGCAGCCCTTATTCAGTGTGAGAGGCAAGTGTGGGGTCTCCTGAGTGTACCTCGCCTTCCTTAACAGGACTGGCATCTAGCACTTGCTGCCTGGCATCCCTTCTTTAACACAGGGACAACAGGAACATCACCCTTCCTAAGTATGACTGACCTTACAACAGCACTGCTGTTTACCACTTGGGCAAGCCTTTGGAGGATAGGAAAGAGCTAAAAGTGATGAGTGTCTGAGCTAACCTCAACAGAACAGGAAGCTGAGACACAGCAGTTGAGTGGCCCATGCAAAGCCAAAGCCCTCAGGAGCACAGCCAAGTGAGGACCTGGGACCCTTGACTATCCTGCCAAATGGGATGAAGGTGGTTTTGAGTCTGTCTGTCTGTGCTCCTCACCCTCATCTTCCACAGGCTCATCCCCCAGACATAGAAGCTGCAGATTTCAGAAGGTGAGATACATGAGGATGGACCAACAGATGCAGATACCAAGGAAGACTCAAGAGCTCCTGGTAGAAGTCCAATCCACACCCCTGTTAATGGGTACCAGGCCACAGTCCCAGAGTCATCTCTGGGAGTTATGTCCCAGTTTCTGTTAGGCCTGTCAATGGAAGGAAGGAATGTAACTCCAAATCCTTCAGAGCTAAGAGACAGCAGAGGAAGGGGTGAGTTTTGTTCTAGTTGCTATTTTCTGGGCACTTCATGTGCCCAGAAAGTTACATTAAAGCTGGAAGATGGCTGTGGGACTGGAGGGAGATGGTGGCTGAAGGTGTTCTCTGAGAAAGTAAATGCATCCATCAGGAGAGATTCCAGGAAGCACTCCTTTCCAGCCAGGGAGGAGGAACTTGGTACCATTCACATGGGAACAACCTCAAGGACTTAGAAGAAAAAATCAGAAAAGCCAGGCATGATGGTCACACATGTGACCCTAGAGCCAGGGGCTAGATAGTGCTTTGGAAGCACTATGAATTCAGGGACTGCCTGAACTACATGGTGAGACCTACAACCTTGTTTTAAAATGAAACAAAAAGGGAAAGGGGAAAATGTGAAAGGAATTCAGAAGCATCAAGGCTACAAGATGAGATGCTGGAATACCAGGCAGGTGGACCCTCTTCTAGTGGTCTCATGATCCAACCTCAAACCGCCATGGTCTTCCTATGGAGCAGGATCCCGCTGCCCTATGAAGCTTGCAGCTTGGCCATCCCAGAGGGGCTGGGAATCATCCACCTCAGAACCCAATGCATTCCCTTCCAAAGCTGTATGTCTAAACCTGTGACTAGTTAATATTTCATCAAGTGAGTAACCAAAATGGAAAGTCGGTTCCTCAGTTGCATTAGCCACTTTTCTAATGCTCAACCATCACAAACAGTTTGTGACTGCCGCTGACCACCTGGACAGGCATTTCCTGCACTACAGAAAGCTCTAGTGGACAATGCTGATGAGGAGGTAACTATTCACAGCAGACACATGAAACGGAGCACTAGGGAGTCCTCAGTGGGTGTTGCAGACTGAACTCCAGTTCATAGGTGCTCTGCTGTTGGCGGTGAAGATAAAGAAATAAGAAGCTCTGAGAAGACTACATCACTCCCAACCAAGCTTGAATGGTCAACTAGAATTCAGAAGAGACCCGTGAGCATTAAGTACATGACATCAAAGGGCTTTAAAAACTTCACGAAGAAGCCAGGCAGGCGGTGTGCACCTTTAATCCTAACACTCAGGTGGCTGAATCTCTGTGAATTTGATGCCAGCCAGATCTACATAGTGAGTTCCGGGGAAGCCAGGACTACATTGAGAGACCCTATCTCAAAAACCAAAACACAAACAAAATATTGTGGGAAGAATATATTTGTATTTACATTCCAATTTACAAGTTTTTTATTAAAGCATTTATAAAATAAAAAAAGAATATATTTGTGCAAATAAGGATATGCAAAATGGTTAAAAAGGGGCCGGGTATGGTGTAGGCCTTTAATCCCTGTGAATTTGACACTAATTAGCCTACATAGAGTTCTAGGTCAGTCAGGGCCACATATCATGACCTACATATCGTCTCAATCAATGAATAGGCATGGGTGGCACATGCATGTTAGCCCAGCCATTTACGGGGCTGAAGAAAGAGGATCACTTGAGCCTAGGAGCTCAAGGCTAGCAGGTATTTTTAAACCAAAAATAATAAAAATGATAAAGAAATAAAATATCTTCCTTCCATACTTGGTCTCCAATCACCTAGCTTCCTTCTTCAAGAGCAGCCAATATTCCACAATCCTTGTCCATTAGATCAGGCAGAATACTGGCCCTACCCAAACATTCACGTCCCGATTTCCTAAGCCTATGACATAAGTGGCAAAAGGCTTTGCAGGTGTGATTAGGTTAAAGGTGCCCAAAGCAGATCACCTTGGGTAAACGAAGTAAAATCATAGAATCCTTAGAATAAGGTAGGTCTCAGAATGCCCATGGCCGCTTAACACTGGAGAAGGCAAGCAAGCAAATTCTGACCTCCAGGAGGGACACACAGATCTGCCAGACCATTTCAGCTACTGACTTCCAAGATTATAAAATAATCAGTGTGTTACTTTATGCCATGGTGTTTGTGGTAGTTTGTTTCAACCAGAAGCTAATGTGCATACATAAGCAAATGTAAACAAATATATCCCGCCCAATACAGAGTCATTTTTACCAGCAGCTGCCTACTGAGGATAGTAGAGAGGTACCAAGGTTTCTCTTTCTAACCTGTGTTAACCAATGGTATAAACACATCTTACTTTTTGCTATAGCTTTTTCATTCCCAACCCAGAATGGTTTGCTAAATAGTGTAAAAACAGGAAATGCCCATTGTGCTTAGGAGAATGTGAGAACTACAGGCCCAGGCAGAGAGCCATTACACTCAGTGCTCTAGCAACCATGATCCTTTGATCCATCAAACAGTGGTTTTCACACTGATGTTGAAAGCCTGGGCTCCTTGACCTGGGGAGCAGCTCCAGGAAGAGGAAACACTAGCAGGGAAGGCTACTCCCTGCCATCCTGCCACCAGCACAGGGTTCCCCTCTGCCTTTTCTATATATGACCAGTTTCTATGGTTAACTGTGTACCTAGGAAAAGGATCAGGAAACTTTTCTCTCTTATTTTTCTACTCCTTTATGGTTAGGAAACTACAACTCCTCTGTTTGTTCTAAAGACAGGGTCTCATATTATAGCCCAAGCTGGTTTTGAACTCATGGCAATTGTCCTTCCTGGAACTGAGGGAGGAATGAATTACCATTATCACTGCTTAGCAAACTTCAGTAATGGACTAAATAGGGAACAATGTTGTGAGCCACACATGATCTACAGAGTTTTTGTCTTGTGTTGTGTTGTTTTGGCAGCTGGAGAGATGGCTCAGCTGTTAGAGGAGCACTGGCTGCTCTTCCAGAGGATCCAGGTTCAATTCCCAATACCAACTGTCTGTATCTCTAATTCCAGGGGACTTGATGCCCTCTTCTGGCCTGCACAGGCACTAGGCGCTAGGCACACAAATGGTACATAGACATACATTCAGGCAAAAACCCAGATTCACAAAAATAAAATAAAATAAACACCTAAAAATTCATTACAAATGTAAAACCTGGGCTGGGGAGATGGCTCAGTAGGTAAAAGTAGGCACAGGCACAAGGACCTGACCTCAGAGCCCAGTCACCCATGTAAAAAGCTGGACATGATAACATGCATCTGTAACCCAGCTCTCGGGGGAAGGCATGTGGAGGCAGACAGGTAGCTGGAGCCCTCTGGCCAGCAAGTATAGCTCAAGATTCAGTGAAAGACCCTGTCTCAAAAAATAAGGTGGAGAGGAAGACCCCCAATTTTGATCTCTGGCTACCACATGCACATATACATACACAGGAGCATTTATACCTGCCCACATATGAACACATATACTACACACACACACACACACACACACACACACACAAATAAATAACATTTTAAAATGCTTCTAAAATACAAAAGTCATTCTTAGCTCTATGGGCATACAAAAATAGGCCTAAGATTGGATTTAGCTTACTGACTATATATTGTGCCAGTCCCTGGCTAAGACAATGAAAATATTTTATCAGTCTTAAAATTCAGATCCAAATTGTACATAGCTACAGTAAATATGAATATGAAATTCTACTATTAGCAGAAAACCTCATGGTGACAGTCAAGGGGAAAGGACTGTGAGGTCCCCACATACTTGTAAATGTCTGCTCCTTTTCATCTGGGGCCTGAGAATGGTGGACATATTAAAGGCAGAGGACTCTAATGCCAGAAATGTTTACAGAATGCCACCCTGCCAGAAGGCAAAATGACAGTGTGAGAACAGTGCTGATAGGACCAAGTCCTTACATTGTGGCACTGTGGATCTGCAGCTTCTCCTTGCTTACTGCAGCACATAGGGCTAGCAGGACTCTGTTAATAACACTGAAGTCAGATGCTTGTGTGTGCAGGGTCTGCTCTATGTGGGCATGCACCAAGTGTGTTCACATGGAGGCCAGAGGTTGACATTACGTGTCTTCCTCTATTGCTCCATCTTATTTTAAGACACAGTCTCTAACTGACAAGAGTTCACTGATTGGCCAGCGAGCCCCTGGGGGCCTCCCCATGCTGAGGCCATAGGCATGGGCCATTCACTATGCCTGCCTTTTTACATGGCTGCTGCTGCTGCCTTGTATCAAGCACTTCACCCAATAAGCCACCTCCTCAGCCCCACACACTATTTTTAATCAAGAAAGTTCAAGTTACAAGTGACCAGCTTACAAGTGACCAGCACCAGGTTTTCTTCATGTTTTTAGAGGAAGTCAGCCCTGGTGTGAAGCACGCAAGAGGGCAAGATGTCAGGCAGTCAAAAGACAGGGGCTTAGAAGGTAACCACGGAGAAACACTATACATAGACAAAGTTTTCAGAAGCTCCATGTCTTCCTATGGATCAAAAACTCTGGGCTTCATGAACTGAAATGGATATACTCACAGTTCATACTTAAAACAAAGCTGGATTATCAACTGAAGCTTTACTGGTAAAAAGATCAAATAAATATTGGCACACCTGGGCAATGGAATATTAGCAGCTATTTACAAAATAAGGAAGGAAGCACATTTTAGTATCCTAATAGGAAATAAATTTAAGAAGGGTGTTTAAAAACAAAAAGGAAGGTGAGAAGTTATTCATTACTCCTTTGTCTTCTCCTGTTTGAATAGAATGTCTTTGGAGTTTTCAAGAAACTAATAATATTGGTTTTGTCTAACAAGTAGAACTTCAGTGACTGAGGGATGGAGTCAAAAGTGATTATTTGAAATAACCTCAACTTTCAGATTTTGACTCCTATTAATCTACTTATCCAACCTAGAGCAGCTGGCTAAGTTGTTTTGTGCCTTTACACCACCAAACAGCAACTGTAGCTTCTTAGAGCTTTGAAGAACTGGAATGAACTGAACAAGTCCCATCTAATGGCACAATGTGCAATGTCTGTTGTTATTTCTCACAGTTTCCCAGTATGCAGACAGTGACCTCTCACATTCAGATCATGGCAGGGACATGACAAGACAGACACCTGGCCTCTCTGTACCCAGAGTCAACTATCAGCTTATGCAGACCCAGACCTCTTCACTGTCAAAAACAACTCCCAAGTCCAACAGCCTGAGAAGTAAACAGAGACAGTCTTCACTGGTCCTCCTTCATGCTCCCTACAAAGGCATCTCCTCTGTCTCCCATGTCCCTTCTGAGCTCTTGTACTGGTTATCTGCCAGATTTAATTGGTGCATATATACAAATTGCCTCTCATCTCTGTTGGGTAAATAGCAATTTCCAAGTAGAGACCAAGTCATAATATTTTGAATACAAGGGAGTGTGACAAGCATTTGGCAGTCTGGGCAGACATCAGGACAAACACCATCATATGTGCACTCTGGAGGACAGACACTGTGATCACGGGGCTCCAGCCTCATGAAACCCTCACTTATTTGGTGATAGTTCTGTTCTTTGTGGCAATAAAGAAAGCATACATGTGGGATGTGGGGGAATAATAAATAATATATAAATATAAAATGTAAGCCTGCTTCTACTCAGCATACAACAAGACTGAAAAGTCCATGAAAAGGTTCACAAACCTGAAACCAAACAGAGTTCCTACTAATCCAAGCTATCACAGACCACATAGTTCCTTGGCTACAGAGAACTGGACAAACAAACAAACAAACCTTAAATGTTTAAAAAACAGCCACTGAGGCTCAGGGGTAGAGGGGAGGTGGGTTTTGGGGGGGGAGGGGAAATTGCAGTTGGAATATATTGTAGGAGAGGATTTTTAAAAAGCCACTGAATTTTTAAAAATCTGGGGAGCCTTTCACCACCCACCCCCAGGCCAGCCACCAGCAGTCAGGGAACAGCAACTGCCTATCTCTGCTCAAGCCCCCAACAACTCTCACCCACACGTGCACTCTTCTAGAGTATCTGTGCTCTGGTACACACTAACCTTGGAACGGAGGCCTGAGGAATCAATTCTCACCCAGGTGGTAGGGCATTGAGACCCTATTATCTGGAAAGTGGCTTGCCCCCTGGACCATCAGACTGAGGAAGCTCCACGAGTTTTAGTGAGAAGTTGACAAGCACCTTCTCCCCTTTGTGCATAGGGTTCCATCTTTCAAAGATCATTACCAAATACCAGTCACCCAGCTCAGCTCCCAGTTCTGCTACTCGATAACCATGTACCTTTAGGAATATCATATAATACCCCTCCCTGGTTGTCCCTTGATGTATAAACCAAGAGGGTAGTGTAAGTGTTACATCTCTGAAGGGAAAGGTGTCCTGGCAGTAGGGAGTCAAGGAGTGCCACAAAGTCACACTGCACAACAAACCTCACCCAAGAAACTTAATGGGAGAGTCACAAGAGGGTAGCTGCCTCTGCTCAGGAGAGAAGCAGCAGAGAACTGAGCAGGAGGCTGGCTTTATAGGGTTTCTTGAGGGGCAGCTTTCCAGGGTGGCCTGGGATTGGTGGGATTCTGTAGAATGATCTTTGGGCAAGCTCAGGGACTAGTGGGATTCTGTGTCTAGATGTTGGGCTTTTTTTTTCTGCTAGGGCAGAGCTTGGCCACCTGCATCTCCAGAGGCTGGAAATGTTAGACTAGTCTGGGGGGGGGCAGAGTAGGGCCACTGGCATGCCTTGAGGGGCTTACAGGTAGGCTAAACAGGGTAAGTTACTGTGCAGACAGCAGTTTCTTCATAAATAGCATGGCAACAGAAACAAAGGACAGCACCCTCCTCACACACCCCTCCTCCCCCGCCCCTCCTCAGTGTTCCCACGATGAGGCCTGGTGGATAGTCTGTTATTGACAAGAATGTCAATAACACAGTTACCAGAAAAAGGGTTTCTGGGTGGACCTACCTTTCCTTCATCCACCAGTTCGCAAATTTCATCTAGATATGGACCACTGGCCATGAAGAAAGCCCAGCGGTAATGGACTCCTTGCCAGAAATGCTAAAAGGAGGAAAATAATCATGGTAAGTATATAGAAAAAAAGTCTGGCTTTCTGTGCCAATATCGCTCCCGCCAACATGGTGAATGTTCTTAAGACCCACCGGATGTTCTGCAAGAAATGTGGCAAGCACCAGTCCCATAAAGTGACATAGTACAAGAAGGGCAAGGATTCTTTGTATGCCCAGGGAAAGCTGCGTTATGACAGGAAACAGAGTGGCTATGGTGGGCAGACTAAGCCTATTTTCCAAAAAAAATGGCTAAAACTACAAAGAAGATTGTGCTGAGGCTTGAGTGTGTTGAGCCCAACTGCAGATCTAAGAGGATGCTGGCTATTAAGAGATGCAAGCATTTTGAACTGGGAGGCGATAAGAAGAGAAAGGGCCAAGTGATCCGGTTCTAAGCTGCTCTTGTTATGGAGACAAATAAAATCACAATAAAAGAAAAAAAAGAAAGAAAGAAAGAAAAGAAGTCTAACTAACTGCAGCTAACTAAAGGCATTTTCTGCATGACCAGGACAAACAAACACATTTCCCATATTATACTGACACATGATTGTGTGGTCAGGACCTTAGCATGGTAACTGGTGGAGGGCAGATACTCCACAGTGTTTAAGGAATAAGCAGATAAATAAGACTTATCCATGTCAACTCAGGCATCTCCATGTATGACTGGCACAGGAAGTCTGGCTGTGTCATGTGCTGAACTGCTCACCTACAAGGAATTAGGGCCTAGACCTCCAGGCATTCCCCACTAATGTTTGCAGGAGACACTGAAACTACAGTTAAAACTGTTTTAGAAAAAGAGTCACTAAAACATGCTCTTAGATAAGACTCAATCGTAACTTTTTGTTTCTGACTCTGACGGAATAAAGCAGCTTTAAAGAAAGGATATGAAGTTGCTCTTATATTGTGGCTGGGTCTACCCTTGTAGTTACCATGAATCTCAGGCCATCTGATCTTTGTAGAACAAAACCTCTGTACTTGGAGATAAACAAAAATCTTACACTGAAAGGGTTCCACTAGACTTCTATAACTGTAGAACACCACTTATAACTGTTACTCTCTTTTGCTTCTGAGCAGGATCTCATCATCATGTAGCCCAGGCTGCACTCAACAGTGGTGCCTTCATGCAGGAGGTGAGTCAGATATCATCAAAAGAGTGGTAAGCCAAGATCCAAGACATCTCAACCTGGCCCAAGCCCTCAGAGATGGATAAGGACACTTAGTACCATGCTGCTGTCCTGCCTGCTCCTACACACAAGTTCAAAGAGAGAGCAGAATGTTCATTGAGGCAAACTCAGGCTCTGCCACATGACCTGCAAAGCTGGGAGTCTATCTGATCATAGCTGTTCTAGAGCAAAGTTTCTGAAATTGTGGGTCCTGACCACATATGGAGTCATACAAATGATGTATAGGTCATGAAAATTCTAACAGTAAAAGGTTCTGTACAGTTTATGTGGCTAGACACTGATGGACTGAGATGTCCCCAGGGCCCACCCAGTAAATGACAAGCACAGAAGACCTGTTCAGTTGATTCTCCGAAGGTCTGTTGTGGCTTCCAGGACCACAGTGAAACATTCTGGTAACTGGGGTAGTAAAAGGGGAACTAAAATGGTCACAACTACCACATCTGAAGTCCCTCAAAACACATTCCTCTGTGAAGCGAACCACTTGATCCCTAACAGCAGACAAACAAGTTCGATTCCTTCCTCTGCCAACTACAACCCCATGTTTTCCTTAAGCAGAGCACACTTGGCTCACCTCTGCACAGCACACACACTCATGAGGTTAATTAACTGTGCTGTGCTTCCCCACAGCTCTTCACCTTTAACAAGGCGAGTCCTTGGTTTTAAGAAACAAAGCCTTAATCTCCTGATGGTGCCCAAGTTCATTTCCAGTCCCAAGAAGCGCCCAAAGGGGGCTGGAGCTGGTTCAGTGCTTAAGAGTACTTGCTGTTCTTGCAGAGGAGCTGGGTCTGGCTCCCTGCACCTACATGGCAGCTCACAACTGTCCTCAACTCCAGTTCCAAGGAACCCAGCACACTCTTCTGGCCTGCAATGTGCACATCCACACATGCAGGCAATGGACACATACAAGGGAGATAAAAATAATGAGTTTTCTTTTAAAAACAGCAGTTCAAGGCGGGAGGTAGAGGCAGGAAGGTCAGGTAAACCTGGCCTACATATGAAATCCCATCTAAAAATAAAACAAACAAAAAAATATCTCAAGGGTCAGGATGTGACTCGGTGGCACTTCTTGCTCAACACATGTGAAGCTAAATTCAATCCCGAAGCTCTTCATTAAAAATCATGCATAACAAAAGGAAAGAAGCAAAATGATGGAAGGAAGGAGAAGGGAGGGAAAGGAAAGCTAAAGATAGTCTGATGACAGCTGGCTAGGTCCACCCAAGGAACAAGCTGTTACCTTGAGGGCCTTTCTACTGCCTTTTCCTTGAATCTGAAGTGCTTAGTCTATAGTTAAGAGAAGAATATTTACCTTTATTTTCTTCTACAATGTATACCATTTAACCTCTAATTCAATTCACTAGAATTACCCTAACTTATAGCCTGAAATTATATCAACCTCAGTCCCCACTGTGGTGACAAGAGGTGATGGCATTAAACAGAGAGCACACACTTTAAGCCCTACCTCAGTCCTGTAACTGAGGCTATATGCACTAATTCCAAGGCCCACCACTCCCCGGTGGCATTCAACTTGGGCATTAGACATTGCAGTCTCAGAAGCAGTGGCCTGTCAAGCCAGCCAACCTGACTAATCTGAAGTCTCCAAAACTTCCATCATGTCAATTAGTAGCTGGTCTTTACAGCTCACCGGGAATATGAAATGCTGGGGCAGAGTCATAGTCCCAGCAAAAGCATGACAGTTGCATCCATATTCATAGCCTTTAAGTAAAAGTATAATTTCCTTAAGGGTTCTGAACACCATAGACCTCTAAAGGTGAGAAAGCCTCAGCCTGGGAACCACTGGATATCTAATGTTGCATGAGCACAGCAACAGGAAACACCTTAGTGAAGTCTCTACCTTATGTACAAGTCTCTGTGTTTTAAGACGGGTAAGGAAGAAAACCATCAGGTATGGGCAGGAAGGAAACAGAAGGTCTATCAGATGAATCAGGAGAAGTGATGACAGCATGTGAGTCTAGAGACCGTTGCTGGCAGCCACTATTGGTAAGCTGGCTCCAAGAGAAGAGAAAGTGGCCAGGTGGCAAACCAAATCCCAGTAGTACGAGGCACCTGCTCACTCTCACCAATCAAGATTTGCCTCCCTACCTTCAATGTTTTGGTTCCCATGGTGACTCCTGTCTGCAACATGCCATCAGCAATGCCCAGTTGGTCCATGTTCAGGAGGAAAGGAGTCACCAGAGTCACATAGGTGGCTCCTGACCATTTCTTGAGAAAATTTAGAGCCCATGTTTCAGTAGATCCACCAACATTATCAAGGATAAAGTCAAACCTGGAGGGAAAGAATCAAATAAGAACATTCTGCCGGGCTCTACTCTGGGCGTAGATCCTCTTTCACTTTGTTGCCAGTTGGCTACAAGGTGTATTCAGTGACAACCCACTCACTGTGTGGCATTACATCATCCCATAGAGGGGCGGATGAGAGGGGAGAAGGCACATCCACTCACCTCCATTTATACCTTTTTTTCTCCCAATGTTAAAATGCAACTGATTTCTTTTTTCTTCTTCTTCTTTGTTTTTTGAGACAAGGTTTCTCTGTGTAGTCCTGGCTATCCTGGAACTCACTCTGTGGACTAGGCTGGCCTCAAACTCACAGAGATCCACCTGCCTCTGCCTCTGCCTCCCATGTTCTGGGATTAAAGGCGTGCCCCACCACTGCCGGCCTGCAACTAATTTCTTATTACAAGTTTTCTTATATCTTATACCTTAAGTGGTTCTGAATCAGGAGTGATTTGGGTTAATATGAATAGAACAGATTCTCACACCAAAAAAGTATCTGGCTTAAAATATACATCACTAAAGAAGAATGTTGTCTAAGGGGAGGAACCCTGACATCAGCTTTAAAGAAAACTACAAAACTGTTTTTCAGTATCATCATGGATTTGAGGGTACACATGACTTGTTTGCCTGTAAAAATGACTTGTTTTTATCCCCTCTACAGCCAGAAATGCATCCTCTCTACCTTCTGCAATGGTGTGTGTGTGTGTGTGTGTGTGTGTGTGTGTGTGTGTGTGTGTGTGTGTGTGTTTTATGTATAGCATCAGGATAATGCATGAAAAAAATCAACACCTTCTCTTAGCATTCAGTGCAACTCTGATATGCCCCCACCCCAAACTGTCTAATAGAATCTACAGAACTGACAGATATTCCAGTTTCTAAATCTAACCTAATACTGTTATAATCATTATACTACACTCAAAAGGGACAGAAACCCACGAAAGCTTTCAATTACTTTCAAAAACAAAGTTCTATTTAGAAAATACATGCGTATAAATTAAGTAAATCAACTGGTGAATTCCTCTTGGGTAAAGTTTTCTCCCTTCCAAACTCATCTGGAGGAAGTCAAGACATCAAAGCTTTTAAAGATAGCTTTGGCCAGCTTCAAGGATACTGAGTCTTTCATGGATTAAACTAAAGACAAAAAGTAAAGACTACGAAGACAGGAGAGTGACCTTCCTAGAGGATCATGCTTCTCATTAGCAAAGTTTCTATTGAATTCCCAACCCTTAGTAACAGATATGAAGCTATTTAATTTGTGGAAAACTTAAAACTGCTATTACAGACTAGGTACCATATGAGAAGAAATCTGGAGACAAGTTGTAGGCTAAATTATCCCAGGAATGATTAATGGCCTTGAGCTAACAAAACACCCAAAAGTCCCTGCCTCTGCTTTCTCATCCATGATATGATTGGATGGGAAAGAGATTTAACTCTCTCCTGCTGTAAAAATTCTAAGATTCAAACATCAAGGAGATTGCTACTTGGAAGAAGTCACAAATTTTCTATAGTCAGATTCAGAGTTCAACCTCTGGTCAGAGGATGTAAGTACAATGATCAACTTCAACTAAACTGTGGTGGTTTGAATGAGAATGGTCTCCACAGACTCATCTATTTGAATGTTTGGTTCCTAGTTAGTGGCATTGTTTGGGAATGATTAGAAGGTGTGGCCATGTTAGAGGACATGTGTCACTGGTGTAGGCTTTGAGGTTTCAAAAGCCCATGCCTTCTAGTGAACACAAATTCTCTCTCTCCCTCTCTCTCTCTCCCTCTCTCTCTCCCTCTCTCTCTCTCCTTCCCTCCCTCCCTTACTTCTCTGGCCTGCTGCCATATTTCTCACCAGGACGGTTACGAGCTCACCCTCAAACTGTAAGCAAACTATCAATTAAATGCTTTCTTTTATAAGTTGCTTTGGTCATGGTGTCTCTTCACAGCAACAGAAAAGCAAGACACTGTTGACGGAAGAGAGAGGAAGGAGAGAGGGAGGAAGAGAGGGAAGGAAGGAAAGCCCCCTACTGGAAAAGTACAATAAAAAAAGCAAGAAAACTTGCCAGAGAAGCTGAGGGGACTGTAAACACTGATAGGAGAGGACAAACTAAGTGCTTTGTTCAGACTGTGACTGTGCTTTGGTTCTTCCCTCTTAAAAAAGTATATTTCATTTATTTGTTTGTTTTATAGGAGCCCACAGTAGAGACTTTAAGCTTAAAAAAAAGTGAGAGATTTTAGACTTTTATAGACTTTAGATTTTAAAAGAGACTAGATATTTTCCAAGAGATAACTTTTGAAGTGTTTGAATTGTTAAGGCTGTGGGACTTTTAAAATAAAGTTTGTAAAACATTTTATATTGTGCTATCTTTATTAACATGTGATCTTGGGGACAAACAAGAAAGGAAAGGTTGTGTCTTAACAGTGATGTGTCTGTGTGTCAACCTGACAAGGGGTCAGTTGTGCTGGGTAGTTTTATGTTAACTTGACACAGCTAGATTAATCAGAGAGGAGAGGTTTAACTGAGGAAATGCCTCCATAAGATCAGCTGAAGACAAACCTGTAGGCATTTTCTTAATTAGTGACTGATGGGGGCGTGTCTAGTCCATTGTGGGTGGGACCAGCCCTGGGCTTGTGGCCCTGGGTTCTATAAGAAAGCAGACTGAGCAAGCCATGAGGAGTAAGCCAATAAGCAACACCCCTCCATGGACTCTACCTCCAGATTCCTTCAGACTAGGACAAGTACTAAGCACTAACCCTTGCCAGGGGAGTGCAGGCTGTGGAGGAGGAAATGTAATTGGTTCCCCAGCATCCATCCGGTGGTGTCTACAGTGCCTACAGGTACTGCAACTCCATAAATGGCACACATAGGCTCCGGCTGGCTGCACTACACAGAGAAACTCCCTGTGCTTTCAACCTTCAACATTACACATCCAGTCAGTGTGGCCAAGAATAGCTGGCTTCTGAAGACAGATTTTAAAAAAGAAAACTCTCTGAAATTGTAGCCAAATCACACGTGAGCACTTTCAGCTTTGGTTTTGCCTCAGCTAACAGAGATCAAATTAACAGACAGGCCACAGACAAGAGCTATAGGGTTTGAGAGAATCCCCCAGTCAGTCCTATCTGGTACCTTAGGCCAAACTGCAGACTGGCTTTCAGGCATTCTGTATACACTACACTGTTTCCTGCCAGCAATTCTTCTTACACTGTGTTTCCTTAGACTCTTATTGAGCCAAAACACTAAAAATGTGTTTGGGAACAACCATGTGGTTTGTGCCCTCCTCTCTATTCTTCCTGTGATGATGCCACAGAAGGAATCACCAGACCATGTATAAAAACAACTCCCAAGTACATGGCTGTGGGAATGAATGCACATGACAAGGAATGCTTTTAGTCTTTTAGAAGACTCCAGCATGACTCAGACCTACACACTCCACAGTAGCTGAGCCCTCCTTCCAGAGGGGAGCACTGCTCTACTTACAGTTTTAAGGATTTCAATTGCTCTTCCACACTTCCTGACGTGTAATCAACGACTTCATCTGCTCCAAGCTTCCTTACAAGTTTACTGGCATCCTGAGAGCAAACTGCTGTCACATGAGCACCCCATGCTTTCATTATCTGCAGAGGGAAGGGGACAGAAGGGGAAAGTAAAAAATTCCTTTTTTTTTTTTTTAAGACAAGGTTAGTGCCAGGTGTACACATATCTGAGTAATCTCTAGAGAACTTTTAAGTCTTCATCTTAGCAAGAACTGCAGGAGACTACCTATCAGAACCAGTTAAAATGATAAAACTGTCAGGAAAACCCCACTAGATCTCATCTTCCATAGGCAAGACCACCTTTTGTCTCAGAAGTTTATGCAGGGTCCCCCCAGGATCAGAAATACAGGGGAGTTACATGCTTCAAATTTAGCACCTTTAATGACTAAGGGCAAATAGCAGAAAAGAGAGAAACAAGCATCACACATCCTCAGTATGTGAATATACAACAAAGCACCCAGAATGTAAGGATGCAACACCTCCTCATTTGCATCTCCATAATGGCTTGAATCAGGCAGGGCATCCAAGTTACCAGGGTGATGGGCAAATCAGCAAAGTGCCTGCCTGGCAAGCAGCAGGACCCAAGGTCAGATCCCACAGCATATAAAAAGTCAGGCCACGCCTGCAGTCCCAGCACCAGGAGGCAGACACAGGAGGGGTCCTGGAGCTTTTTAGTCTATTAGTCTAGCCAAATCAGTGAGCTCCAGCTTCAAGGGACAGACCTTGTCTCAAAAAAACAAGATGAAGAGTGACAGAAGAAAACAGTGTCAATCTCTGGCCTCTACATGCACACACGCACAAAGCACAACTAGAAAAATACACAGTGATAAGTTATTAGGTGCAAGTTATTCAGAAAATATGGACACTTTAGTTTTAGAACACAAATTGGGTCCTCTCCTTTGGAGTAAGAAGGCCTAGATAAATGGTCTCTTCATTTTAAAACACAAGTCACATATTTAAAAACAGACTTCATATAAGAGTACATGATTCTAATGTTATTCAGGTTTAAGTATCTGAAATCGCCCTCCACTTTTTCTACAATGTCAATTTCACAGAGTTAAAAGGGAATACTTCCAGTATCAGGTAACATACTTCAAATGTATCAAGAAACTTGGTATTAACATAGACCAAACCAAATATGGTGACACGCACATGTACTTCCAGCACTTTGGGACATAGTGCTAAAAGGATCAAAAACTCAAGGTCATTCTTAGCCATATAGTGTTCAAGGTCAGCCTATGATGCACAGGACCCTATCTCAAAACAAAAACAAAACAAAAATATTTCCCAAGGACTTATATATCCTGAAAACCACTGAGGAAGGATAGCATATATAGTGTATTATGTGTGGGCCACAGAAAGAGACTGCAGTGAAGGCATAGATTGCTTTCAACAGCAAGTCCTGAGCAAAGTCCCAGGTGGGATCTAAGAAGCCCATCTTTTCCCCAAAACATGCAAGACATTGCTGAGAAAAGGAAATGATGTGCCAAATAGACTTGTATCTATGGCATGCTTTTCTTTAAAGATTTATATTTGTTTTATGCATATGAGTGAGTGTGCGCACGCGCACCACATGCATGCTTGGTCCCCACAGAGGACCCACGGGGGCACTGGATCCCAAGACTAGAATTACAGACAGTTGTAAGCTATGATGAGAGTGCAGGGAACCGAGCCCCAGTCTCTGAAGAGCAACCAGGTTCCTGACCACTGAGCCACCCCTCCAGCCCTATGGTTTATTTACCATCGTTAAATCCTCAGGAAGACTCTATCATGTGACAAAACAGCTCAACCTTCTAATGTCTTGCTTTTCCTGACCCACTTAGAACTGTCAGGTTATCTATGATACTACTAAAAAGTTTAGTGAAGAAGTTTTCATGTAAAATAAAGTACAAATACAAAAAGCACCTAGGAGGCAGATTCCACTCAGATAAACAGAATACCTGCAGCCATTCAAAAGTTTTTCTTTTTGCCTTGTCTCAACCCAAGTCCCTCTCTCAACCACCTCCTTTTAAAGTCACCATTATCTTGATTTTTTTTATAGTAATCAATTCCTGACACTAAAAAAAAATGTCATCCAAATATGCAACCCACAGGCACAATATTTTGGTTTGTTCATTTTTTAAAATATGGGGCAGGGGGAACCCTCTTCTAAACCACAGGCTACTATCCCTTTGTTCTCCTACAGTTTATCTGTGAAAGAATCCAGGCCATTTGACCTGCAGAACTGTCCTGTAGTCTGGAACTTGTGTTTGCACAGGGGGCAGTTCCACAAGCTGCTGTGTCCTCTGCACTTGGGAGATGGCTGTAAGACTGAATCAGGCGTCTTTAGAAAACCATGGATATCGTCTGACACAGCCAGAGGATTTCTGCAAGTTGTCGATGCTCAGGACTTACACCTGTTCACTGCTGGCTGCAAAGAATAATGTTCAAGTTCTGTTTATTTTCATTTAGTGATCACAATTAATTGAGAAATACTATATGGTCTGCTCAGTCATACAGTTCATTTAAAAGTGGTAGGTCTTTTCATTTAGTGGTCATAATTAATTGAGAAATACTTCCCTTCAAATACTTCCCTTCAAATACTATATGGTTTGCTCAGTCATACAGTTCATTTAAAACTCTCTATGAGTTTGAGACCAGCCTGGTCTACAAAGCAAGTTCCAGGACAGCCAGGGCTACACAGAGAAACCCCATCTCAAAAAACTAAAATAAACAAACAAACAAATAAATAAATAAAATTTAAAAGTGGTAGGACAAAAGCTGGGGCTATACATTCATGATAGGTCACTTGCAGGAATATTTAATTATTTCCCTTTATCAATTTATAATATAGTAACTTGTTCCTCATAACCTTTTTTTTCCCAAAAAAATACATCAACAATAAACTCATGAACTTAAATATGGATTCAAGCTACTACAGTCATTACAGAAAGTGAAACTGCCACATTTGTCTAAGATGTGACCTGATGGTTTGATGGTATCCCTGCCATTGAGGGAAACTGAGGCTCACTGACACTGTGAACCCTCTGTAACTCCCCATTTCTCTAGAGGCTCTACATTCTTTCAGTGAGAAATGGTACAGTGAGAGACAGTTCACACATTCAGACACTCAAAACACTTCTGATAAGCACAACTCAAGTGGGAGAGCCAAGCAGGCCTGACCACTAAGAGCCCTGGAGGTGGAGTTTGGCATGCAGGAGGCTGAGACCAATTCCTGTAGCCATCTCCAAAATATTTAACAATTACAATATGACTCACGCCCATGATGTTTGCTTTATGATAATTTGTTAAACTACACATTATGTCACAAGTACTTTTTTGAGCTATATTTCACAACATAAAATTTTAAAATATTTTTAGGATGTGAGTGTGTGCCATGTGTGCAGGTGCCCAAGGCAGTCAATTACTTCTTGTATTTTCACTCATAACTACAATTTCAATGAGGGACTATCACTCAAAACTAAAACCACAAGGCTAGGGGTATAGCTCGGTGGTATAGAGGCTCATGGACTAAAGCCTCCGGAATTCCAAGTTAAACCTTTGCTTTTAGTAAGCTGACTGCCTCCAGTATTGTAGTGGCAGCAGAAGCTACTATCAGTTTGGTCCTCTACCCCCTTGCTAGCACATTTCTTGTTCTTACTTTATTTAATTAAGACCATCCTTAGGCGTGGCATGGTATCTTGTTGTAGTTCTTCTATTTCCCAAAGCAAGAATGATGTTCAGCCTCTTCCCATGATAATGTGTTTCACTGTGTTTTATTTCCTTAAAACAGGATTATGGCGACATCTAACAAATAAAGCTTGCCTGAAGATCAGAGGGCAGAGCTAGCCACTAGCTAAACATAGAGGTCTGAAGTTCTGTACAGACAAACAGGAAATGAATGAGATGGCTGAGCAGGAGGAAACAGGAACTCCCTCTCTTTCAATCTGAGGATTTCATAGAGGTAAGAGCTCTAGTAGATGGCTGCCCTGCTTCTCTGATCTTTCAGCCCCTAATAGCTGACTCCAGGCTTTTATTAGTAAGACCTATTAGAACTCATGTTACACAGGAACTTATTCTATATGGTTAACCTCAAACTAAAGATCCTCCTGCCTTAGCCTTCCAAGTGCTGGGTTACAAGCATTACCACCAGGCTTGGCACCTTTTCTGTTTTGAAGATGATATCATCTTGTTGTTTCAGTATGAGTTCTTTATGTAGCATGGAGAGCAGACCCTTATCAGATTTATAACTTAGAAATACTCCCCCATGGTGTTCCAAGCCTGACTGCCAGCCTGACAAAATCTAGACTCACCTAGGAGACAAGACTCTGAGAGTACCTGTGAGGGACTTTCCAGATCAGTTAGCTGAGGTAGGAGACCTACCTTAAATGTGGTGGCACTGGGTGCCACTGGGTGGTTCCTGGGTGGTGGTGCAGACTGTGTAAAAGCAGAAAACCTCTTCCTGACTGCAGGTCCCCCAAATCCTGCTGCCCTCAAATGACCAGCTGCCCCCAAATCCTGCTGCCTGACTTCCCTGCCGTGATGGACTATGAGCTAAAAACTCCCTTTCCTCTTAATGTACTTTTTTTCACATATTTTGTCACAGCCACAAGGAAAGTAACCAAAACATGTGGGTTGCTTCTTTTTTAAAATCTCCTTGATAGTGAGTGCCCTTTGATGTATCAAGAGTCTAACTCGATAAAGTTCTACTTACTTGCCTTTTAAGTCTATTGCTTATGTTTATGTTTAGTGTCACATCTAAGAATCTGCTGCCAAATCTAAGGGGATGGATATTTATAGCTGGTTTCTTCTGAGACTGTTCTGATCGGTGCTCTTACGTTTAACTCTGATTCAGCTTGTGCCTATTGTGTAGGTAAGAACCCAATTCCCTTCTTTTGTAAGTGGACATCACATTGTCTAAACATCTGTTGGAAGGACATTTTCCACTCACTTAACCATATTGTCATCCTTATTGAAAAAGAAATGATGGAGCCAGAGAGATGGTTCATCAGTTAAGAGCACTGACTGCTCTCCCATAGGATCCTACATCAGTTACCATCTCATAAGCACTATAATTCCAACTTCAGGGGATCTGAACCCTCTTCTGGCCTCTCTGGGCACCTGCACACATGTGGCATAGACACACATAGACACATAAAAAACAAAACTGCCCACACATATACAGAGTTGTCTCTGGATAGTTCTTTGTTTTCTATTTTGTTCTAGTATTCTCTCTCCCTCCCTCCCTCCCTCCCTCCCTCCTCCTCCCTCCCTCCCTCCCTCCCTCTCTCTTTCTCTCTCACTCTCTCTCTCTCTCTCTCAATAGCAAGAGAGAGGGGAGAGAGATCTTTGTACTGTTATCCCACTATTTTGAATACACTAGCTTAGTAGTAAATTTGAAATTTGGAACTAATTCTATTCTTTTTCAAAAATTTGGCTATTTGGGTTACTTTGTAATCCCATATACATGTCAGAATAAACTCGCCCTGTATGGGAAAGAAGCTTTACAATGAATATGCAGACCACTTGAAAGTGGTATTCTGGCTTGTCAGTTTCTACCAAAAGCCTGTAACATTTCTTACTGGAAGCTAGCCCCACTTTTGGGTAATGCTGTTTACTACTAACCTGCAAACTTTCATCTACAACCACCATCGTGGTCTTCCTCCCAAAGGGTTTTGTTCCACACACTCAGCTTTTCTACCCTAAATGACTGGAAAGGTTAGTGTTTCCTTTTATATTACAACATGCTCATCTGGATCACTGAAATTAAAAGGCACTTACTAGATGCCCTGCTTTTCTGTTACTGTATTAAAACACCGACCAAAACCAATGTGGGGAGTAAAGTATTTCAGTTGACAGATATACTCTATTATCAAGGAAGTCAGGGCAGGAACTGAAGCAGAGGCCATGGAGGGAGCTGCTTCCTGGTTTGCTCTCCATGGCTTGCTCATGCTTTCTTACACAATCCAGGACCAGCTGCCCAGGGATGGTGCCACCCACACTGAACATTAATCAAGAAAATGCCCCCAGATATGCTCACAAGCAAATATGATGGAGGCAATTCCTTAACTGAAGTTTCCTCTTCCCAGGTATCTATAGCTGGTGTCAAGCTGACAAAATTAACCAGAACACTAGACCCAGTCTTGAAGGAAAGCTAATTTATAATATATGGAATTATAAGTTCGTAGAAATAAAAGCCTTCCTAGTCACAAGATTAAAAAAGTCTTTTACCTGTATCGCAAAAGTACCAACTCCACCTGAGGCACCCAAGATTAAAGCACTGCAATAGAAAATGAAACATAACCTGTGAGAATCTTAGGCAGACACACCTGAGAAGCAGAACTTTTAAGAGGGAACTGCCTCACTGATAAACAATCCCCAAAGCAAATAAAGTTATTCATCTTTACAAGATTAAGTGACACAGATTTCATCAAGAAGCTACAAATACTTAAAATGAAATATTTTATAAACTGTTAATTGAGAACACAAAATATTAGCATACTAACAATTTTCACTTGCTGGCAGTTTGGATGTTTCTTTGTAACTGCTTTGCAATTTCTCTAGGCTAAAGTCACCACAGTTCCTCTGTAAGGGGGAACCTGAGGTGCTTTTTAATGCGGCTCTCTCAGAAAAGTCACATTCCTGACCACATTCCTGCCAAGGTGGAAGGAACACCTTGTGTTCAGGCATGTCCTGCTAACTCCTCAACTGTCATAGACGATTCTCATCCTCTGTATGACTTCCTGTGGAAGCAGATAGGTGTCGGGTCAGCACAGGCACCCAAGCTTCAGGCTCTTACCACATCTACATAGTGTCTTCCTGCCACGTGGGACGGGGTACGGGGGCTAGGTCTGGAGTTCGTGGAGAGTGAAGTAGAGGTGGGGGGGGGGGGGCTAGTGGCTGAGCCTCTAAACACAATGCAAGGACGGGTGTGCCTAGGATACAGACCTACCATCCATTCCCAAAGAAGTCTGTGATCTGAAAGAGAATCAGTGGTCAAAACTCACTGCGTCGGGCAGGCAGGATGGTTCAGTGGGTAGAGGTGCTTGCTGTGAAAGCCTGACTACCTGACTTTAATCATTGGAACCCACAAAGGGAGAGGAGAACAGACTCCTGAGTCAGTTGTCCTCCAATTCCATACATGTACACACACATACACGCACACACACACAGAGTTAAAACATATTTGAAAGAATCACTGCTTTGCATACTTTTACCTTTTACTCTGGAATTAACTGCCTTTTTGGACTGCATGGTTTCAAATGCCTAGAAAACTGTACTGAACTGCAGTTTGGTGCTGTGTTATCAGCAGAGGAGTGGGGACATGGTGTGATGGCTGTCTGGTATCTGATACCATATTAGCGATTATGGGAGACTGTTCATGAAAACTCTCTGAGACTAAGTGGTGGGAGTGCCGGCTGCTTGTCTGCTACTCTCAATACATAAGTGCTACTTATGGGCCCTTTCTTCACTACCAGACTGTACAGAATTTCACCACCTCCCACTAACCAGTGCACTGAACCTCAGAACACACACTCCGTCTATAATCTTAACCCTAGCTTCATTTTTTCTGTCCCTCACTCAAATCACAGAGGCTGATTATAATCATCTGTTATATGTTAAAAAGTTATTACTATAATTTCCAAGCCAGCTGTTCCCTTTGAAATACCATTAAATATAATTTTAAAAAGTCTCCTTGCAAATCATGTTCCTTCTACAAGTAGTTTCCATTGCATAGAACAACCGATAGTGAAGAAAGGAAGGAACTCTGGAGATGTCTCACTCCTCCAAACTCTCATCCTTCATAGCCTTAGTATCTCCTAAGTGGGAAAGTGCCTCACAGCTGAGGTGGACACAACTCAAACCCAGCACTCAGGAGGCTAATGCAGGCAGACTGCAAGCTCCAAGCCAGCCTGGGTAACCCAATGAGGCCCTGTCTCAAACCAAACCATGTAACAAAGAACATCTGTCATACAGATCATCTAACAGTTTACCCACAAATATTTGCCACTGACTTTTTGCTCATTATCTAAATTAGCGAAATTCTCCTTCAAGTAACTTCAAGTTTTTCTTTCAATCTATATTAAGATAGAAAAGAACAGGCATTTTATCAAGATTGTAGTTGTCTAAGGCCTGGTAATTTTTGAGTGAGGAAATGCCTTTCTGGTGGCTTAAAGATATTTCAGCAGCCATTACTCTTACAAATACTGTGGCATTACTCTGTGCCTGGTGTTTGTCTGATCTTTGTTTTGTTTCTTTTGTGTAAAGGGATGGAGACAAACACATTCCATACATGGATATAAAGGAGACACTCTCAGCAGATAACAGGGGTGAAGAGCCTATTGCCTCTCGTTCAATGTGAGCACCTATTTCTACTTTGCAGGCACTGAAGGACAGAGACTTCCTGCGCTAGCAGAGTATACTATACTATACTATACTATATGCCAGGTCAGGGCTCGACTTCATAAAAATCATCTCCTCACCATCGTATCTTATAAGCAGCACAGTAATTGCTATCACCTGACGAGAGGGGATCACCTGGCTACTTGACAGACTGCATTAAAGTTTCTTTCAGTAAAGCTTGAAATTCCTTTCTAGGGGGCTGGAGACATGGCTCAGAGGTTAAGAGCACTGGTTGTTCTTCCAGATGACTGGGACTCACATGGCAGCTCACAACTGTCTGTAACTCCAGTTCCAGGGGATCTGACACCTCCAAATAGACATAAATGCAGGCAAGACACCAATACATGTAAAATAAAAATAAATAAATCATTTAAGAAAAAATAAAAAAGACTCTAGTATCTCCCTGAGAAGACAGGACTAAAAGGATACCAAATATAATAGCTGCCTGGGAACCTAACTTTTGGACACATCTCCAACTCCTTCTTGTCAGTTTGTCTCTTTCCCATGACTCTTAATTTGAAGCAGCTTCACTTCCTAAATAAAAGAGCAAAATTATCTCACAAAAGGAGGGCTTAAGAACCAGGTTTGGCAAACAGTGTCAGTTCCCAATGCTGACACCTGAGGGCGCCCTCAAAGTGCAAAAGGCCAAGGAGTAGGCTCAAGAAGTGATGGAGACACCCGGGCACACAATTTTCTGGCCATGCAAACTTTGGTATTGCGTAGGGTCAAGCAGGGCCTATTCTTTTTTCAAACAGAGTAAATCTCCAAAAGGACAACAGGCAAAATGAGTCCTAAAGCCAGCAATAAGCTGATGGTTCCTGTGGCTAACAATCCATGGAGTACCTCAGAGCCCTGAGACAGTTCGGGGTCTATCTCACAGCAGCACTTAGATGCTGTTCCAGGAGGAGCATTTTCTGACCTTGCTTGCTGTAAAGGCTACACTACACATGCAAATCTAACTGGAGCTGGAACCTGGGCACAGTGATGAAAAGTGTGCTGTTTGTTGGTTTATGTCAGTGGTTCCAAACCTTCATGCCATGGTGACCCCCAACCATAAAATTATTTTGATTGCTATTTCATAAGTGTAATTGTGCTACCATTATGACTTGTGATATAGTATTTTTGGAGATAGAGGTTTATCAAAGGAGTCACGACCTACAGGTTGAGAACCACTGGTTTATATAGAAACAGCCCAAGAAATATTATACTTGTAAGAGCACTTTAATTCAAAACTGTCCAGGGTTTTATTTAATACATAGCCGCTCACTTCCTAGTCCACAGAGCTTACCCTGAAGACTCCGAGACTGTACTAGTGGCAGATCTAGAAGACATGGGAATACAGGAATGATTATTACAAAGTTATGCATTCTTTGTTGTTGAGTCAGGGTACTAGGTACTAGGCCTCAAACCTGCTATGTAGCTGAGGGTAGCCTGAACCTCTGATCCTCCTGTCTCAGCCTCTGAAGTGCTGGGATTACAGGCATGTGCCACCATACTTGCTCTCTTAAACTTTAGATCTAATATGCTGCCATTTCTGTCTAATGTCTAAAGTCTCCCTAAATAAGCACGAAGATACTAATGCATCTCTGGAGGGTGGCTCAGCAGTTAAGCAGTTAATGTTTGCTGTTCTTCCAGAGGACCCAAGTTCAGTTCCCAGCACCCCTGGCCTCCATGGGTACCCTTCTCATACACATGGCACACTCTCACAGTCTCTCTCTCTCTCTCTCTCTCTCTCTCTCTC
This sequence comes from Cricetulus griseus, assembly GCF_003668045.3. Taxonomy (NCBI): domain Eukaryota; kingdom Metazoa; phylum Chordata; class Mammalia; order Rodentia; family Cricetidae; genus Cricetulus; species Cricetulus griseus. The sequence continues at coordinate 266,175,445 of NC_048595.1, read as the reverse complement.
TCTCTCTCTCTCTCTCTCTCGCTCTCTCTCGCTCTCTCTCTCTCTCTTTCTCTCTCCCTCCTTCCCTTTCTCCCTCCCTCCCTTCCTTCCTTATGTTTATAGTATGTTTAGGTACTCCCATCCCTTGTGATTGTCACAAATAATTGGAAAGGTAAGCTATTATTGTACCTCACATGTAATGATTTAATCAAGATGACATTTCTGGAGCCATCAAGTACCAATTGCTGCAGTTCCAATGTTTGTAATGTGTCCCTCCAGAACTCAGATGCTGGTATCTCAAATCCAAGTGAAGGGATAGGACGTGTCTGGGTCACGTGGGCAGAGCCCTCCTGAGTGGTCATTCTGAAGGAGCTCCCAAGGATCTTGACCTTCTCAGCATGTGGAGACAGGCAAGAAGCACTGTCTGGATGCCAGAAGTTGGCCCTCTCCAGACATCAAATCAAGACTACCAGTATCTTGATCTTGAACTTCTAGACTCCACTCTGTGGTATTTTGTTCTAGAAGGGTGAAGGGCACAAGGTGCCAGGCTCTCAGTACTGACTGTGACACAGGTGTCCTGCACTATGCATATGAAAAGAAGTTCCTGGTATCAGTTACTGAGGCTCTTCACTGCCTTTCACTCTAGGTTAGTTCTCTAAGGCTATAGCAGTTAACAAATCCAATCTAATATCATATGTAATGGCCTTGGGGCTGCTGGGATGGATCACTAAGTAAGGGATTTGCCACCAAAACTGACAGACTGAGTTTTTTTTTTTTTTACCCAGAATTTACACAAGTAAATTAAATAAAATGTAATTTAAATTCTGCTTAAAATTTAAAAATATATTATTATTATTCCACTTCTCAAAGTTCCCCCAACCTAGGATCTTATGTTCAGACATTCTGAGGAAACAGCATGTGGCCACTTGGTAAGTTAACAGAAGAGCTTTAACAGACAGTAACAGTGAGCCAAATAATTACCCATAAGCCACAGCAAACTGGGCATTCACAGTGATGAACCTAAGGAAAAGCAGTTGAATTTCTGTACTACATTGGTTTTCACAGTGTACTAAAATATACTCAAGAGATCTCCAAACCCAAAAGGAACAAGAAGTCTGTAGCCACACCATGCACACAGCCATACAGGCACAGTGAGTCTAGAATTTTTAAGGGAAAGGGACCAAAACAATAAAGCTTCTGATAAAGGTATAAAAATCTGGAAGATCTCTGCAAGTTAGTAAGGAAGGAAGTCTGTGGTCAAATCGACTCAATTTAAACTATTTTTGACCAAGACGGCAACTTTGAAAAAGATAACTCATGAAAACTTAAAAAGCAAGGTTGGCCTTTAGAGTAAATGCTTGCCTTTAATTCTGAGATAAATGGCAATACTCCCTCAGACAAACAGCATTTGAAATGCTTTCAGAGATAAAGCCTAAACCTTTACAAATTCAGTTCTCTATTGCCCACACATTGAAGTGTAACATTTCATAGTGGAAAAAGCAGAATGTCATAGACTTTATTTGTAATAAAAAATAAATAAATAAAAGAATTGTGGGGCAGAGAAGATGAGTCCATGGGTAAAGCCACCTACCACCAAGTCTGACAACCTGAGTTCCATTCCTGGGGCTCACGTGACAGAAGGAGAGAACCAACACCTGCAATTTGTCCTCTGATAGTACACACCACCTGCCCCATGTATACAAATAAATGTAATTATTTAAAAAAAGAACTGTGCTATTTTATTCTGGTATCATCTACAGCTCTCCCTTCCTTTCACTAACTGGTCCAGTGTACCTGCTTTTCTACCAAAAAAAAAAAAAAAAAAAAAAAAAAGAAAAAAAGAAAATCAAAATAATGAATTTCACCATCAAATTTCTTTGTAAAAGAATTTTTTTTTTACATTTATTTATTTCCTGGGGGAGAGGAATATTCTCTCCTTTTACCATATGGGTCCCAGGGGGTGAACTCAGGTTGTCAGCTTCAATTACAAGCACTTTTAATCACTGAGCCATATCACCAGTTCCTATGTCAACATTCTAAACTACAAACTGCATTATAATGTCCTTAGTAATAACAGAAGCCACCATTTATTGAGTGCCACCAGCTTTACATTCTTTAACTCATTTATTCTTCAAAACAAAAGTCAGAGAAATCGACTGAATACGTCACCCAGCTATGGAGTAGCAGAAGCAGATCATGAATGAAAAGATAACAGCCCTTCCCCCACACTGCATTTCAGAGCCACTACAGATACTTTACATACATAAGTACAATCAAGTTTATAATGGGGGTAAAATAATAAATGGAAAATGGGTGATTTATAAAAAGCAATCTAACAATGCACTATAATAAAAGTTACATGAATGTGAGGTTTCCCTCCTGCTGCTAAACATATGACTCTCCTGAACTCATCCTCTCAGACCACGGTTGACCACAGAGCTGCAACGGACACTATAGAAGGTGAAAACACGGATGATGAGGATGAATGAGTCGAGACACTGTCAGTGTCTCATTGCTGCCCTAGTCACTGGGGCATCAGAGCTGAACTCCAAGGAGTAAAAACTGAGCCCAAGGCAACTCAAGAGTATTCAGTGGCATTCTGTAGACCCATTAAAATACACAAACCCTCAAGTAAGCCCTGGTGGGACGAAAGTACCACTCTTCTGGCCAAGGCACCTGAATTCATGTGGTGCACATAACCTCACACCGGCATATATACTGTATGTATGTATGTATGTAAAGAAAAAAAGTTTAAATGCCCTAATATAGGAGACTCCTAGACAGCTTAACTATACGTCTTTTAAAACCTGCCATTTGATTCAGCTGAGAATCTGGAGAATGAGGCTTTAAAATAAAATGTTTCAAATGTTAGCATAACTGGGCACACAGCTAATGGAATCTAAACACAAACAGATCTGCTGTGAAGACCTAGAAGAGAAGGGATTCCCTTCAGATGTCACCATTGCACTTACCGTTTTCCCATGCAATTCTTGGCATTCAGGCCACCAACCTTGTTAATGGCAGACCAGGCTGTGAGAGCCACATACGGCAAAGAGGCAGCTTGAGTATGAGTGAGTGATTTGGGCTTATACGAGACCTACATTGAGACACAATGGTCAAAACTAAGCAGGAACTTGCAAGCCTACATACACAGCTAAGCATTTACCTTCACGACAAAACAAGAATTTTCACAGAGAAATTTACAAACTACTTCTGGGCTCAGTGTTTACTGCGCACCCTATTCCAAAGTTGGTCTCCAAATAGTCTCCTAACAGCCTGTATCATAGAGGCTTAGGAATGCTTTGCAGGCTACATTATTAGATAAACTACTATTAGATAAACTACTCTGTTTTCTGGAAAGTATTTTTTCTAGACTTTTTCCTATCCTAGTAACTCCCAATTCCTCCTCCAGGCTCCCTCTGTGGGAATCCCTCACTGTTAACCTTCCTCTCTATTAATTGTTAGGACCCCTGACTACATCGGATTCCTCCATGCCTCTCTCTTGGGTAGATTTGGTTCACACTGGGTAGAGCGAAGAGCACTGCAGTATTCTAACCCTCAGCCCAAGTCTCTGGTGTATGGATACAGATGACTGTTGCAGCAGGCAGCTAATAAATAACACCAAAAAGTTTGTACTCTTTCAAAGTTTCCTAGTCTTTGTTTTAGCTCTCTCAATGTTGCCCATAAAACATGGACCTAATCTGAAAAACCACTAATGACTTTCGAGAGGCCTGCCAGTCTTCCTTATACAGCTAAGCATTTCAGCAGAGACGGTGAGTTACCTCATTCCCACTGACCACAACGAATTCTGAGAGAGTGCCTTGTTTCCAAGGAGGAACTGCAGCCCAAACCTGAAATGCAGATGTGCAGCTTTATTAGACACAAAAATGTCTGACCCAAACTAAGCATGAAGGCACACCCTAACTCACAGCTACCCAGAGAGGGAAGGGGCTCTGGGGCAAAAAGCTAAGCTTCACATGATACCAGGTCATTGCTGAATATGATTCTGGATTTATCAACTCAAACCACACTGAACACACATACTAATATACCTGCTACGTTCACCAAGACTCTTCTGGGGATATACAACTTACCAGGTGTGGTTTTCAACTCTTATTTATTTATATATATATATATATATATATATATATATATATATATATATATGTTTGGGACAGAGTCTCATCGAGTAGGCCAGGGGGACCTCAAACTTTTAATCTTCTCATCTCAGATTCTTTAGATCTGGGATTACAGGTGAACCCACCATGCCCAGCTGGCTGTGGGGCACTTTATAGCATGGCTTCCTCAGCTGCAAACTGGCTGTGCTGACTTACAGGGATTACCTTCTCTGTGAAAAAGAACCCAAACATGGCTATTATCATGAGTTCTTTACTATCTCTTGGCATAAGCATCCAAAGTGACAAGTGACAGAAGATTATACCAAACTTTAGCTATTTCAAAACCAGCTAATCTATAAGGTAGAAACTGTCATTTAAAGACTCAAGCAAAAAAATGTCCTAATCCTACATGTTTTAAAGTCTTACAATTCTTCAGAACTAAATTTAGAAAACACATGTATAAGCTGAGCGTGTGGCTCATACATGTAATGGTGAACACTAAGGAAGCCAAGACATTGCCACAACTTCAAGACAAGCCTGAGCTACGTAGAGTGTTCCAAGCAGCAAGACCTTGTCTCAAAAGAAAGAAAGGAAGGAAGGAAGGAAGGAAGGAAGGAAGGAAGGAAGGAAGAAAGAAGGAAAGAAAGAAAGAAAGAGAAAGAATCAAACCAAGAAACAAGTGTTCTGGCCACAGGACAGTCAGTATACATACTGAAAAGAAAAAATGTAAAAAAAAAAGGAATAAAGTAAGAGAGCAGGACATAGAAGCATATGTCAGTAAACCTGTCCTTTGGGAGGTGGACAAGCAGAATCTTATGTTCAAGAGCACCCTGGGGTGCTTTGAAGGAGAATGGACCTCATAGGCTCATATATTTGCATGCTTAGTCTCCAGCTGGTGAACTGTTTGGGGAGGATTAGGAGGTGTGGCCTTGCTGGAATAGATATGTCCTTGTTGGAGAAGTTGTGTCACTGGGGGTGGGCTTTAAGGTTTAAAATACCATTCTAGGCCTCTTAGATCAGTATGTAAAGTTTTTAGCTGCTTCTCTAGCACCATGCTGCCTGTGTGCACCATGCTTCCCACCATGGTAATAATGGACTAACCCTCTGAAACCATAAGCAAGCCTCCAATTAAATGCTTCCTTTTGTCATGATATCTCTTCACAGCAATAGAACAGTGACTAAGACACTATGTAACAAGTTGAGACCAGCCTGGGTTACATGAAAACCAGTCTCAAAAACAAAAGCCAGAAAAGAGAAGAGAGGGAGGGAGGAAAGGAGGGGAGGGGAGGCAAAGGAAGGGGAAGGAAGGGGAGGGGGACGCTAAGGAAAAAGGATGAACTCACCTCATCTCCAGGCTGGAAATACTTTACATCCAGCCCACACTCCATCACCACACCAGACACATCCCGACCCAGAGTCAGCGGAAACTCTTCTCCTTTGGTTCTCATATGCAAAGGGTCACGCTTCATATTTAAAGCTGTTGCTCCATAACCACCTACAAAACACAATTTACCTGCTTCTTAAAGGAAAAGATCAGAATGATTTTAAAATACTATAGGACACAGGCAGGTCAATGTCATCTGCTCAAATGCACACTCTAACACAACAAGCTTTACAGTTTTGCCACCACACAGTGAAGCAGAAAAACAACTGGGTGTCATTCCTTTCAAAGAAAATTACTTAGACAGCTGTGATCACTAAAACCACAATTGCTCAAAGTCTCTTTGAAACTCAGCTTGCAACACTGTCTTCTGGAGTTTTAGAATCCTTTCATATAATTGCTCTTTGAATTGCTCTCTATTAATTGATTCATTTGAAAACTTCTTAAGTTTTTAGAAAGGATCATGCAACTCATGATCGTCCTGTCTCAGCCTGAATGCTGGGACTACAGAGATGTGCCACCATGCTCATATTCTTTTAAGAACAAAGACATTTAGTACTAAGTCTGGTAAAGAAAACAAATGGTCAGGCCGTTAAAGGATTCATACATATTAAAGTACCTGATACTAGCACTGGATTATAAGTTTGAGTTCTAGTCTCCATCTCCTAAAAATCTATCTAGAATAATGGCTCTGAGTAAGGGCAAAGAACTTTAGTGGAAAAGAGACACTGAGCTACATCTGATATGTCAGATCAGGTCAAATGCATTATATCTTGGTAGTGAGGTGCACTGGTTTGGGGGCTTTGTTTGTTTGTTTTTGAAACAGAGTCTCACTGGTTGACCTGGACTTGCTATGGAGATCAAGCTGGCCTCACAGAGATCCATCTGCCTCTGCCTCTCCAGTGTTAGGACTAAAGAAAGGTGTATGGTACCACACACAGGCATACATCTTGTTTTTAAGGCTATTTACAAAGATAACAGATAAGTAAAGCTAAAACCATTTGTTTGGTTCAAATAAATTAACTGCTCTTCTGCAATAATAATCCAGAGTGATAATTGGGCCTAGCTACTCCAGAGAGTTCTGAAAGCCAAGGGATGGCCCTTGAAAATATCTAATGCTGTTTTCAAATAAGGTCAAAAGCAGTTAAGGGACTCTAAACAAAGTAAGTATAATAACACAATGGCAGAAGAAAGTAATAAGAATCACAAGGTTGTACGCTTTTATGAATAACACACTACAAAAGAAAAAAAGAAATGCAGGAGAGAACAGATACTCCAGAGTAAGTGAGAGAGGATGAGATCAAGAAGACAAGTAGAAGGTTGGCCTTAGCAGGCGCAGTGACAATCAGTCTACACAGCAAAGTGAAAAGTAGATAAGGGGAGATGCTGACAGATGGGTAGTCTGCAGAAGTTGTCTTTCTAAAGAAAAAAAAAATCAAGGCACTTGAGAGAAAGTCAAAGTTGGGATAGTTCCAGAAAAATCTAAACCAGTGTTCCTTCCTTATGCCAACACTCCACATTTGCCATGTGGCTAGCTAGAACTGCCCTCCATCACAGAAAATGGCATCATTGCATGTGAGACTCACAAAGGGCATGTGCTCATGTTTCCTGTCTCATATTTATTTCCCTCTGCTAAGACATAAGCAATTTACAATTGAATATTTAGCTTTGTCACAATTCAGTTGTGAAGTTGCAAAAAGGTTTCAGCCCTTTCTGCGATCCCAAGCCAACAGTTCAGATTGTTTTCAACCATTTTCTTAATAACCCTAATATGCTAATGTATTAAGAGTAGCCAGACATAGCTAACCTCATCTCACACCAGAATGTAGCCAGCTTGCAGTGATAAACTGACCCTGTTTGGTGACAAAAATGGGGTTTAAGCTTGTCATCCCAGCTGAGGGTGATGGCACACACACCTGGAACCCTAGCACTTGTGGAACACAGGCAGGAGGGTCAGGAGTTCAGGATCATCCTCAGCCACATAGAGTCTGAGGCCAGCCCAGCCCAGCCTAGCCCACAAGAGACTCTTAAAAAAGACAAGAGCATCTGCCACAAACACAGGCTTGACTTGTCCAGGGTTGGGCAAATTTAGAAAAATCCCCAAAATGTCATCAATTTCAGAGATCTTAATCCCATCTAGACAAACCAAACCTTGCTAAATATGCTGTTGTCTATATTATTTTTAATATTCATGGCTTGAGTCATTTCTATGATTTATTATTTTATGTCCAACAGTAGCAGCCATTTTTCAGAAAAAAACAGCCTTTATCTGTCAAAATAGATGTGTCTCTTGTTTTCTTCTCAAGAGAAATAATTATATTTTCTTCTCAAATATTTCCCAAAGCTACCATATAACACTTTCTCAAAAAGCATCCACAGGCTGGAAGATAACTTTCAAATAGTATTACCCAGTAAAGTAACACGATACTAGATCATCTCAAAAATACTCTATAAAGTAAAATGTGCTACGGCATTATATGAAATAGTAGTCTAGAAAGATATGGACACATTCTACTGAAACAAAACTGTACGCAGCACACATTGTGCCCATATCTTATAAAACTAAATTACCTTCAATTACCTAATGTAAAATTAAAAATAAAAAATTTAAAATGGAATAAAATATCATATCCAACTAGGAGTAATAATTATTACATCAGCACAAAACTAGAGGTTTAACTCACTCCCCAGCACTGAAGAAAAAAGTTAAACACAGACAATTGCAAAAGGTATTTTCAATTGTATTGTTATTATGGTTTGGGGAGACACTTAATGGCTTAGCCCAAGATGGTCTTGAACTCTATATCCCACCCCTCTCTACATCTGAGTTTGTTCACATTTTGTGTGTGTTTGCTGTAACACCTAAGCCAACCTCAGACTTGCTATGCAACTAAGAGTGGCCTTGACCTGCTGGTGCTCCTGGCATTACTTCTCCAGTGCCTGGACTGTAGGTGTGTACTGCCACTCCCGGCTTATGAAGTGCTGTAGCTCATACCCAGGGAGCACAAAGCAGGCAGGCACTCTTATCAACTGCGCTATCTCTCCAGTTTCAGCAGTTTTCCAGCTAAGAACATCTTAAGACCCCAGACCTTTCTCCAAATTTCTTCCTCTGAAGAAAAGCTACTAATAATAGTTATTCTGCCAGGTAAAGGAAATAAAAGTAATTTTAGGAATACTTTACTCAAATATCCACAATATTGTCAAGATAACATGTAATTAATATGTAATTCTTCTGTTTTGTTGTTGTTTGTTGCTGTTAATGCTGGGGATCTTGTCCAACATGGCTACACAAAGGAATTACTACCGGCCCTGATAAAATCTGATTGTGACATGTTTAATTCTTTTTTTACTAAGTATTTGAAATCTAGTGTATTTTACAGAGACTGCACTTTCAATTCAGACCAACAATATTCACTGCTCAAAGCCTTCCATATGTGGCTAGCAGCTACTATCCACAACAGGACAGGTCTAGGAAGTCACAATGTTAAATGTACCATTCAAATTTTGAGTCAAATGACCTAATATCCATAAATCTGGACCTGAATTCCCAAATCTAGAGTTTCTCCAGGTTTGGTATGCCTGTAATCTGAACAGAGTTTAGAAACCATTTCTTCTTTTCCAAAAATCTTTGTGATGCTGCCTTTTCTTCATTATTTCAAACAACTCTATAAGGGAACACAGAACTGTGTATGAAAATCCAGCTATTGTATTAATCCAGGCAGCCAGAGACGTGCAGAGGCATAAAACAAGGCTAATCACCTCATTAAATTTCCTATAATTTTTACAACTTACTAAATTTTATTTATTTTGGGGTAGCAAAAATGTGCCTCAGGCCACTTTCCAGGATGATTTCTCTCCTACCATGTGCCTCACAGGGACTGAACTTGGGTCTCTGGGCTAGGCAGCAAGTGCCTTAACTAAACTGACCCATCTCAATGGCATAAACGGTTCTTACACCCAGTAACCTCTTTGGAGGTAAATCCTGTGCTGTATCAACTACTGCCCATCTGAGTAGTTCACATAGGTAACTGTCTCTTGATCCTCTCATACTTCACTCTTGTTTTAATTTTGTATTTACTCTATTTTAAAATAAAGATTTTCAGCATTTCTTCACATTTCTGATAAGATGTTATTATAGCTCATAGTTCAGTAATTTTTAGATACAAATGAGACTTGAAGTCAAAATTGAGAATTGCTACTCTATAGCATCATTTCTGGAGAAAAAGTAAGGTTGATCTCAACATTTTCTGCTACTTTTAACTTAATTTGTAACCAGGTAACACACATATACTCATATATGATATACTCATATATGTACATATACAGAGAAATTAAGTTCGTCACACATTAAGTCATATATGACAACCTTTGCTGAGGTACTGAATGCAACTGTAGGCCCCCACACAAGCCCTTCAGAACATTGACCCAGGGTTAAACATGTGGCAGCTTCCTTAAACACCAGGAGGTTAACTGCCTCGGAATTAATACTGATATTAGTCATCTCAAAACATGTTCATCTTCAGACTGAGTTCCCACAAGTAAGACTGACAATATTTTTATCAAATTTTTCCATAATTAAAGTAACTCATAAATACAAACCAATCTGTTCACTATTATAATAGAATCACAGTATAGGGTATATGGAATGCTCACCAAGCTTTTCAACATGGCCAAGCAAGAGAAATTAGGATAACATATTACAATTTCAACAGATGTATAATAAGAAAACACATTTTAGTTCCGGAGTACAAAATGCAATATGAGAAATGAGAATACAGTGCCCATACCCTGGAGTCCTGCTCTGTTATTTGGTCCACTGGGCCTATAACAAAAGCTGTGAGCAATGGGAGAGCAAGAAGGACATGGGAATTATATAAATCCAAATTCTAGATCAATGGGGAAACATAACTGAACTCTGAAACCTACACCTAACCCTAAAATTACCACCCAGTAAATTCACTGTAGGCACTACTTCTCAGTCCTAATCACTTGAAAGGAAGCAACCAAACACATTTAATAAAGATTAAAGTATTCCCCGGCTATTGTGGCTTCAAACTTTTGGAAATTCAGGGATATTATCAAAAAACCTACACGATTCCAAATGGCTCTGCCTATAGTGGCACCTGCCACCAAACCTCATAGAGTTCAACCCCCTTCGTCCATACCTCCAGTTGAGCACTGTCCCACGAACCCAAACACAAAATAAATAAATGTAACAAAAATAAACCTAAATGATTCATTTATGCCAACACTTATTATCCCAGGACTGGAGAGGCAGGGCAAGGAGAGCTGCAGAGTGGAAACTAGTCTGCCGAATACAGTGAGTTGGAGGCCAGCATGGGCTAGAGAGTGAGCTTCTATTTTAAGACAAAAACAAACCCCACAAACAAAACAGCTGCACGCCTAATGAAATTTTGATTAAAAGTCTGAGCAACTTACTTCTCATATTAACATCTATAGGATTTACACTGGCAGCATGGACTTTTATAATGACTTCGTTTGGATAGTGTATGATCGGTAACATCATGTTCTGATTGAATCGAAGAACTTCATTCTTTCCATATTTATCTATCACCCAAGCGGGCATGACAGTGCTCCTTGCAGGCGTAGTGCTAATCTCTCTAATTGGCCGCTTTGGGATAGCTTTGCTTCTCCAGAAGCAGGCGGCGGCAGCACACACACTTCTTGTAAGTACACAAGACTTCAAAACTTCCATCCTGGACAGGGATGAAGCCGCGTCCTCCAAATACAAAAGAAAAGAAAAGGAAAGAAACCACCAGGAGCGGGTCAAACTAGCCCACTTCAATTCAGCCAAGTTGTGCCAAACCCCCTAGTCAATCAAAGCGGGAGGAGCTTCCGGAAACGAACTTGACCTAACGAAGCAACCGAAAGAAACTAGAATCGCTACGCCCCTCACATCAGAAATGCTCCAATTCACGTCCAGTCAGTGTTCTGTGTATGCCCTTCCTTCCTTCCACTCTCCTTCCCTTTAAAGAAAAAAACGCACAAGCAGAGACCCTTCGGCGGGGCGAGCAAACTGCATTTGCAGTCCTCAGCCTGGCGACTGGAAACCTCCGATTCCCGACGCGACCTCAGCCTCGGTCTCCTTGCCGGTCGGCGCGCCTCCGCCGCCGGAGCGCTAACCAATCGCTTGCAGAGATCTTTTCCGCCGCCGGAAACTCGACCAATCCAAGCGCTCGGTGTTGAAGTGCCCCTTGAGGTTCCAAGATGTCTGCGCCCATGTTACGCTAGTGGCAGACGGCGACTTCTTCCTCCGCTCCGGGCACATCTGGTACCGGGCTGAACCCGAGGATTATGCTGGGCCGGACTCTCCGAGAAGTGAGTGAATGTGGCCCAGTGGGGACGCGGGAGGGCGGAGACGCTCGAGGACTCCGAGGTCAAGGTCGCCCCGGATTAACCGCGGCTCGGCCCGCCCGGCCGCCGTCGCTCCTAAGTGGGAAGGGGGATTCGAAACTACCGCTCTTAGGCAGTACACCCCACATCCATTCCCGGGAGTGAGGACGTCAGGAGAGATGTTTGCACCGCCGGGCCGTGGAGGAAATTACATCCACCCCGCGCGACTTAGGCCATTTCAACCCCATCCCGCCTGTGCTCGCTTTGGGGCGGGATTTATAGCATGCAAAATTCTAACGAACTAATTGGTGGCTTAAAACAAAAAACAAAAAACAAAAAAACTACATTCTGTATCTTCCGTGACCCCAAAATTGCTAGGATTCCTATCACTGCCTTCACTCCTGGACATCATGGATGAAGCCCTGCTTAAACTGTAGGTAGCAACCCCATATATAGCAGAAAATTTGACAGTATTTTAAAGGGGGCGGGGCTCTGACTGACATAGCCAAAGTCCATTCAAATCTAAGGTGTTTGTGACAGCGCTCACCGATGCTTCCTCTCGACTTCACTGCAGCAAGGTTCAGAACACTGTTTGCATTCCCCAGCTGATACTGCCTGAAACTTCTCAACTCGCGATCGAGACTATTGTGCGTTATGAATTGCAGCGGGGTTTGTAGGTGTGTTATGGATTGCAGTGGTCTTTTCTTTTATCTGTATATGCAACTTTTCTAAACTTGGAAAAACATACCCTTTAATTGCAGGAAGCAAAAACTTTTAATATTCTCCTAATTTCTCAGCTTGTCATACCCTTAGTATGAAATGGGTGTATCTTTGGATTTTTGTGTGAAGGTGCTTGATTCTAAAAATGGCTGTTTGAGTTATTGGCTTCAGTTTCACTTAAAAAAAATCATTAAATGAATGTTGATGTGAGATTATTAAGCTGTTTCTGATATAGCCCTAAACATGGTCCCAGCATTTTGTAAGGGTATTTATGCAAAGTGTCATTCTCAGCACTGATAATTTTCAAATAGAAATATTGGTAGACTGAAAAAAATTTAAAACATTGAAGCAGCCTACATCCTGTGGTATCAAATATTTAGCCAAGATTTAATTCTTTATTTTAAAATAAGCAAGTATGTGCATTGTATTGGCATGCAAATTTGTTTTTGTCTTTAATAGTAAAATTATGTATACCAATTTTTAAAAAAATATCTGTTTTATGTATATGGATATTTTGTCTGCATGTACATCTATCTGCACACCAGAAAAAGGCATCAGATCCCATGAGACTACAGTTCTAGACAGTTCTGAGCTGCTATGTGGGTGCTGGGAATTAACTCAGAACCTCTGGAAGAGCAGCCAATGCTCTTAACTGCTGAACCACCTCTCCAGCCCTCCCTAAATTGTTTTGAAAGAAAGCCCTACCCTAGATTCTAAATGTAAGTAGCTTCTGAAGAGCTCTTCCAGATGCCTCATGACACACTCTAAAGCAAAAGTACCTTGTCAAGCCAACAAGAGAGCAAAACCCCAAAGCATAACTGTTATCCATTGGCCTGTAGACTATCCTTCACTTCCTCTAGTCATTAAACCACTAAACCCTCTATAGTGTGTTCTCTCACTTTATTATTCTTGCTCTAACTCTTATTCTTGTTTTAATACAGGTCATGTGGCTTGGTTTGAGGCCAAACTCTCTCACTCTTTACAACGGTCTGCTTGCCCATTCAGAATCACCTGGGCCTTGGTTAAAACTTGAACTGACTCCCACTCTAGATTTAATTAGACAGATCTGTATAATTAAAGCCCAGAGTGTATGGCTTACTAGGTTCTCTGGTTGAGTACCTATCCTGCCTACCATTTTCCTTTTGTGTCTCCATTTGGGAAATCTCTTCTTTCTCAACTTGATAGGATTGCAGGAATTTTAAATTGTAATGAGACATTTAAATCCATAGGCTTTTAGTAATCCTTTTCTCCAAAATACATTTTTTTTTACTTTCATACATTGTATGTGACATATCCTATTATTAGTGAAAAATCAAATTTGTTCTTTTCTTTCTTTTTTTCTTTCTTCCTTTTTGTTGTTGTTGCTGAGGTAGGATCTTGTACCCAGGCTAGACTTGCTAAATTTGTTCTCTAAAAGGAATGGGGAGTCCCTAAAAGTTGTTTAAGATACAGCCTATAAAAAGGATGTGGCCTGCTTTTTCCCTCTTTTAAGCAATTTTGGTGGAAGAGAGAGATGTGTGTGTATGGTACTCCTTTTTGACATTAAATAAGCCATATGAAAACAGCATTTACTTCATGGGAGAAAAACCCATAACAGGGGAGTTGACTCAAAGAAAGACTGAGAAGTTGCCTTGACATTACAGCTTTTACTTAACAACTCCTTTAACAGATATTGCTAATGCCAATTGTATTCGGAGACTGTTTGGTAGTTATTTTACCAGGCAAAGAAGTGTTTTCTGTCTACTTTGTAATTTTTCCATGTTCCTGTTCTAATGCTCCAAGTTTTACTAATTAGAGATTGATTAATTCAGTACAAATCACTTTTAATGTGTGCAGACACCCAGGAATAGTGGAAGATTCATTCTCCTTGCTGTAAAGTCTTATAAGTTGAGTCCAAGTTCTCTGTTTCCTAATACCTTAGTTGAGATAATTGATTTAGAAAGGGAAATTTTGTTGGGGAGGCGGTTAGAGGAAGAAGCTTGAAACTGTGATGAACATCTGAGGCAATTTAGCAGACGATTGATGGAGCTTAGAACAGCAGAAGAACCCTGAGACAAGGTACCAGGATGTAATGCTAAATAAGAGGTAAAGCCCAGGAGGGCTGGCAGCCACAGCTTCAACCTCAGGTGGATCTCAGTGAATTTCAGTTCCAGAATAGCCAATGCTGCACAGTGAGAACCCTGTCTTAGGGAAAAAGGTGTGTTGGAGGGTAGTTACCCAGATGTATTTAGGATGGTTTGACTCTTAGTTTACTCTATCATAGCTTGATCCCAATTTTCTTCGCATTAGACTCCATTTGCACGGGTTGGCTTCTTGGGGCTCCAAACTAAAAAGATTTGACTTAGTCAGTGTTCCATTGCTTTGAAGAGACACCATGACCACAGCAACTCTTGTAAAGGAAAACATTTAATTGGGGATGGCCTACAGTTCAGAGTTGTAGCCCATTATCATCATGGCAGGGAGCATGGAAGCATGCAAACATACATGGTGCTATAGAGGTAGCTGAGAGTTCTGTATCTGGATCCACAGGCAGCATGAAGAGAGTGACACTGCGCCTGGCATGGGCTTTTGAAACCTCAAACTAACTCTAGTGACACACTTTCTACAACAAGGTCACACCTACCCCAACAAGCCCTCCTAATCCTTTGGACTACTGCCACTCCCATTCAAGTATATGAGCCTGTCATCACAGACTTCTTCACTGTTCTGTAGAGAGGTAGAGTCCAAGTTTTAAACAGTTGTTTTTCCTCTAATATTCAGTGAACGCTTGTTCCGGGCACTGGGGATTGGTTGAAAACAGAAGCTCTTCCGCTGTTAAAACAATACCAGTTTTAGATAGGAAGATAGTCATGAGTAAGTTTCTTCCAGCATTAAATGGTGTAATTTCAGAGAGTATGAGTGCTGTGAAAACTGTTAAAGCAGATTACAGGGAGACCATAAGTGCCATAGCTGGGTGACTTAGGCAGAGCCGCCTGGAAGGCCTCACTGATTTAGTGGATGATGTTTAATAGAGGCTAGGAAGGAAAGGAGGGTCTGGAAGAGCTGGGATATAATATTCTGGACAGATGGAAGAGTGAGTGCACACCAAGAAGCAAGAGCAAGCATGACACAGTCAAACCATGCATGAGGTCAGGATGCTGGGAGCAAACCAGCGAGCAGGCTGGAGGAAGATGAGGCCAGTGATGGGCAGGATAGGACGCCAAGTACAGGAGAAACACTGGACAATTTCAAGCTCGTGGATGTGGTCTAAGCTTTTAGTAGCTCTTCCAGAAAAGTCTAGAGGACTCTGGTCTAGAAGATAAATGTGGGAACAGAAAGACTAGATGGAAGGCTGTTGCCATGGCAATCAGTGATGCTGGCAGCAAGGACAAGTTTGTAGCAATAGAAATAATGAGAGGAAGGATTGTTTTTAATGTGAGAGGTTGCTCTTCAATTGAATATGAAGTTTGGGAATGAATTAAGGAGAGAGTTGGCTTTGGCCTGGCATCTAGGGACATGGAACACTTCTCAAGAACTGACAGAACTGAGAGGGGAGTATGTAAGGAGGAGCTTTTCCAGAGTTCTGTTTTAAAGGTGGTCATTTTTAGATGCCTTTTAGATATCTAAGTGAAGACTGAGTGGAGGAGGCAGACACAGTAACTTAGCACTTGGGAAAGAGGCTCCACAGGTGGATACAAATCGGTCAAAGTATGAGAGTAACAAAAGCCATGTGGCCAAATACACCTGAGAGGATGCATGTGAAAATAGAGGAAGACAGACTTTGACTAAGAGGTCAGCAAGTGGAAATTAAACTAGTAAGAGACATGGAGGCATGGCCAGACAGGCAGGAGGAAAGCCAGGGTAGTGTGTTGCCTGGACTTAAGGGAGAGGTTGTGTGGATGTGCTGCTCAGATGTATTGGAAAACAAAAGCTAGGGCATCAACTATTGGCTCTAGGACTGTGGAATTTGATGGTGACTTAACATGTCAATTGCAGGAAACAGTAGAGACACTAAAACTAGAGTGTATTAAATAGAGAAAAGGTACCCATCAGTCACTTAGTGCTTTTTTTAAAAAAGGGGAATAATTAATTTTATTTTATGTGTATGTGTGTTTGCCTGAATGTTTGGCTATGTACCACATGCATATCTGGATCACTCTGAGGCTAGAAGCAGATGTCTAGTTCTCTCAAAGTGGAGTAATAAACAGTTGTGAGCCACCATGTGGGTGTTGGGGCCCAAACTCCATTCCTCTGCAAGATTAGCCAGTGCTCTTAACATCATAGCCACATGATGGTGGTCAGCCATATACAGAGAAGTGTTGTCATTTGGTGGCACCGAGGGTGGATTTTGAAAATTAGATCATGTCTTGGTTAAATCTCAGCTCTGCTTCTTTCTAATTCTGTGACCTCAAGCAAGCAGTTATTTCATCTGTAAGATGGAGATGATGATGATGATGAGGAGGAGGAGGAGAAGAAAAAGAAGAAAGGCAGCATATCCACATGACCTCTTCCTCCTTGGAACACCTCTCCCTTATGTCCAGACATCACGCCATCCTGGCTTTCCTCCTGGCATGTCAGGCCATGCCTTCACGTGTGGATGCAAAGGAAGTGTACAGTGTCTTGGAAGGTACCGAGAACAAAGTGCTGGGTGTGACTAATGAGGTTGAGGGACTTAATTACACAGTCATGTAGTTTTCCTCTTCTGCCCTTGAAGATTTCAGTTAGATTATTAACAAACCTAATCGTGTTCCTCTAGTTTGTGCATACATATCTATGTGCACACATGCCGTGTGGCACACACATGTGGAGGTCAGAGGACAACTTTGCAGGAACTAGTTCTCTCCTGCTACATGGGTTCAAAGGATCCAATTTAGGTTGCAGCTTGGCAGCAAGTGCCCTTATATGCTGAGCCATCTCCAGTCCTGCTCACGTTTTTTTAAATTAGCAAAGTATTAAGTTTCATTGTGGCATTTTCAAACATATTTTTCCTTCTACTCTTCTAAGAGTGGTTCCAAGATTTCTCAAAGCAGGTATATTCATCTTCTGTTGCTATATAACAATTTAACCTTCTGACTTAAGTCACATAGTCTTATCTTGGTTTTGTGGGTCACCTGAACATAGAGTTAGTAGTTTCTCTGCTTGGAGTCTCACAAGGCTAAAAGCATGGTGTCAGCCAGGTCTGCAGCTTTATCTGGAGCTTGGAGGCTTCTTCTCGGCTTCCTGTTGACAGAATCCATTTCCTCATAACTGGGATGGCATATGTGGGTAATCAATGAGTTGAAGGGGTGGGAGACATGAGATGACTAAAACTGAGATTTCGGAGATTTTAAGATATGGAAAATGGCTGTACTCAAGGCCTCAACCAAGGTAAGTAGCAACTGGAGTGACATGAAGGAACTGTTTGTGTGAAGTCAGGCCAGGGAATGGAGAGACCATGTAGTATTCTACACAAACTTGAAGTTTGTTTGTTTTTGTTGTTGTTTTGTTTTGGTTGGTTTTGTTTCTTTTCTTTTCTTTTCTTTCTTTCTTTCTTTCTTTCTTTCTTTCTTCCTTTTTTTGAGACAGGCTCTTCTGTAGCCTAGGCTGATCCCATACTTTGAGGCTGACCTCAAATTTCTGATCCTCTTGCTTCCACCCCAAAAATAGTATGATTACAGACATGAGCCATCAAACCCAGCTGTGAACTTGAAGTTGGAATGAACCAAGCTGACAACAGTAGCAGTGGTGACAAAGATGACAGTGGATGAGGCACTAAAACTACCACGAATAAAAGGTGGTGCCAGCCAGACTGGGATTAACCACAAGAGGGAAAGGAGGGAGCATCATCTCTGGAAGCATGTGTTTCAGATCAACTGGGGGGTTTGAGAGAAGGGGAAAGAGACAAGGAAGACCGAGAGGACTGTGCCTTCCCTTCTTCCCCATGGACTCTAGTACAGGATAGCTAGGAACAAAGATAGGAAGCCCACTTACCATTGGCAAAGAAGTTCCAGAAGAGAGTACTTTTTAGTGACAGTGTTTAAAGTTGATGTTTTATATTTAGATGTAGTGCCACAGTTTTGTCCCAGGAGAGCTGTCTAATTTTCATCTCATATTCCATGCTCAGTTCATTCTGGCTAATTAGCATCTTTGGTCTTACTTCTCTTTTCCAGTTTCCTCACCAATTTTCTCAAATTGGGAGTCCCTAAAAATGGCCCCATTGAAAAGCAGCACTCTTGCAAGGAAGTACACCTGGACACTCACCCTTTCTGACTGCTCATGATGCCTTATACTTATTCTCATGCCAACTGCTGAACCAGAAAGCAGCTTGAAGTCTTAGAAGGCTAACCAAGGGAGGAGAAAGGCAGAATCCTCTGGAGAGGCCTGCCTCTACACCTCTCTCTGGGGTTGAGTGTCTGCTTCTTCTAGGTGTTCACTGTCCTCTCCCTTCCTACTCCTAGTATTAGCACACACTGTCTTCTTTATTGCTGCCTAGCCCCTTCCTCCTGAAGCATTCTGTAACAGACATCTCATTGCTTAGTTTCTTCCTTAGGGTATGCCTAGCTGTCCATCCATCCCAGGACCACTCCTCCAGCCTCCCTTGTAAAAGGCCTTTCTTTTTGTCCATGAGCAGCAGAGACCACTCCAAAACCTCCTAAGAATGGCATTGCTTTGGTGATATTTTTAGTAGCCAAAAGCAGATCGTTAAATACAGTCAATGTAGAAAACAAACTCTTTTCCATGAGAGGAAATGCAGAAGTGGTAAGGAGAGTATATTATGAAGTCACCCTGTCCTGTACTGTTGTGTGGCTTTGAACAAATGACAGCCTCTGAGCTTTAGTTTCTTCATTTGCCCAAGGCAGTTAATAATGCCTAACTTGCTAATGAATTGATGAGACAAATAAACCAGCAGTGTCTGGCTCGTGATAAATGCTCAATAAGAACTACTCCCTTCCAGACCCTCTTGTCTCAGAACTCACTTAGCAAGTGGATATTGCAGCTGACTTTGCCAAAGAAAGCCTGATAGTATCTTTGACTTCTTGTTAGCAAGTACCTATCCTTACTTCCTGCAGGACATGGCAAATAATACAGTTCATCTCAGGTCTCACTGCCAAATAGCAGGTACTGACTGGTCACTTCTCGTGCATTTTTTAAAGATATATTTTTACTGTCGTGTGTGTGTGTGTGTGTGTGTGTGTGTGTGTGTGTGTGTGTGTGTGTGCGTGCGTGCGCGCGCAGGTGCTTGGGAGGACCTGGTTGTGGCTTCTCCAGACCTGAAGTTAGTTATAGGCAGTTGAGCCATCTGAGATAGGTGCTGGCAACCAAATTTGAGTCTTCTGCAAGAGCAGTATGAGCTTTTAACCGCTGAGTCATCTCCGCAGCCCTACTTCTCATGCATTTAAACTCTTTGCCCACCAGCCTTCTTAATGCACAAAATGACAGAAATTCTGAGAAGTTTATGTAAGATATATGTGTATATGTATATGTCTCTGCATTTTTCTGAACACCTAGTAGGTCTTATCTGAAATCCCCAGTAGATACAAAGATCTTTTTCAGTGCCATAAAATGTTTCTCTTTTTCTACTGTGTATTCCTCAGGTTACAGTAAGATGCTCCCCGAACTACTCTCCCCTACCCATCCGACACCCTGGCTGGGCTCAGCTACCTCAGGCCTGCATGGCTCACCAAAACTACTATTTGTCCAAGCCTAACGTAGAAACAAAATTAGTCAATGAATGGGGAGACTGCTCCCCACCACTCCCATCATCCAGCTGGTCAGTACTGCCCTTTGCTCACTGCCCTGTCCAAGAGTAGGCTCTCTGGATTTTGAGGCCAAGCCTCACTTGTACATTTTGTTTCCACACTATTGCCCATGGCTCCCTCAATACCAGATTTGGACTTGTACAGAATTTGTAAAATGACAATTCTGAATTGTTTCTACTCTAGGTTTCTGCAGCACTAAAACAGGGCCAAGTCACACCAACAGAGCTCTGCAAGAAATGTCTCTCTATCATCAAGAAAACCAAGTATCTAAATGCTTACATTACTGTATCAGAAGAGGTAGCCTTAAAGCAAGCTGAAGAATCGGAGAAAAGACACAAACAAGGTAAATGTAAATTATGTTCAATTGTATTTCATTGTTCTTTCTCAAGAAGAACAGTTTAGCTGGGTATAGCAGTGTCTTTCCTAAAGAACTTGTCCTGAGTGTTTAGTGTAAATGTTACATAGTACCTATCTGTAATAATTTCCAGTGTAAACTTATTTCTGAAGTTTCATTCTCCTGGGTCTCCTCTCTTACTTTCCACCTTATTCCCTTGAGTCTCCTACTAAACCTGGAGATAGGCTGGAGACTAGCAAGCCAGCATGACCATCCTGTCTTCTCCCCTCACAGCACTGGCTATACAGGCAGGTGGGCATAAGAATAAGACACATGCTGGGCAGTGGTGGCGCATGCCTTTATTCCCAGCACTTGGGAGGCAGAGGCAGGTGACTCTGTCAGTTCGAGGCCAGCCTGGTAACAAAGGGAGTTCCAGGATAGTCAGGGCTGTTATACAGGGAAAACCTGTCCCAAAAACAAAGAAAGAAAGATATGTGGTCATGCCCAGCTTTGATGTGGACACTGGGATCTGAACTCAGGGCCTGATGTTGAACATGCATTCTTACCTTTAAGCCATCTTACAACCACCACCTCTCTTTGTGGCTTTTTAATGCAGGTCAGCCACTTGGAGATTTAGATGGAATTCCTGTTGCTGTCAAAGACAACTTCAGTACATCTGGCATTGAGACGACATGTGCATCAAATATGCTAAAAGGTGAAGTCTAATGATTGCAGCATCAGCTTTCATGAGTGTTTTTCAGCTTAAAGATAAAGTGTCAATGCTTCAAGATAACCTGAGATGAACTGCAGCCTTGTAGGAAGTACTTAGGCGAGACTGTTGCCCTTACTGCTTGAATTAACTTAGGTGTTGGCCAGCCCCTTGCATGAACACTGCTTACAAAGACTGGGAGTCGTTTCAGGAGGACATGGTACTGGCTGGCATCACTCCTGTGGACACAGAGAGCTCATCAGTACCTACTCACCATCTCTTGGAACTATGTAATAATCTTTAATTTTATTCTTTAATCTATCAGGCTGAAAACAAGAATGTTCATCAAAATATTTGGATTCTAATAGGAAAAATAAATGAAAAAAAAAAAAAGAAAAGATACCTAGAATGCTACTCACTAGAAGTAAACTTCTATGAATCCTCTTTCATTCAGTGGACTAAATTGTGTTTTGGAATATAAGCTAAAGGTTTTTTGGTGTTTTTTTTTTTTTTTTCAATCTTACTATCCAACATTTTATAGTACTCTTTAAGTCAATGTTTTCAGATTATAAAAATAGTGAATAATGTAATGAGTATCTGTGAAAAATGGGCAGTTGGCAGGAGAAAAATTAACTCACTCAGAAAAAAGGTACAATTTGCTATTTAAATTAGGAATAATATATTCTGATAGTAATTACTTAATTAAAATTTAAAACTGTGCTTCCTATCATTGCTTTCTCTCATATAATAAAAATACTATTTTTCCAGGTTATATACCACCTTACAATGCTACAGTAGTTCAGAAACTGTTGGATCAGGGAGCTCTACTCATGGGGAAAACAAATTTAGATGAGTTTGCTATGGGGTAAGTAAAATGAAGTTTTCCTCTCTTTTTATTTAAAATCTGTTTTAGTTTCACTGCATTTAGGTACTTAAAGGTCTCAAGGTTACTTCTTTGTTTTAAAGTGTCTACTTTATTATTTTCTTTATGGCATGTGTCTGTGGAAGCAAATGACATGTGCAGGTGCCAGTGGAGGCCAGAAGAGGTCACTGATTGGAGCTGGAGTTGCAGGCAGTTGAGAGCCACCCTGTGTGGGTGCTGGGACCTGGCCCTCCAGCTCTAAACTGCTACGTCAAGTCTCCAGCCTTCTTGAGGACTGTGACATCAGCGTCTTAGTCCCTGTGGAAGCTTGTCAGTTGTCTAACAAGTGTGTAAATATATTGTTCAGGTTTTAGAATGTATTTCCCTGGGGAATAATGATGGTAAGCGCCTTCTCGTGTGCTTATTTTGCTACTTGTGTATCTTTAGCCAAGTATGGTCCAAATCTTTTGTAAGTTGGTTTATTTATCGAGTTATAAGAGTTCTTTCATATATTCTGGACCAAGTTTGTTATCCAAGGTGGTTTGTAAATCTGTTCTCAAAGTCTTTGGTTTATCTTTTCATTCAGTCTGTATTAGTTAACTTTTCTCTTGCTGTAGTACAGATAACTGAGAAGTCACCCTAATGAAAGAAGGGCTTCTTTTTGCCTACAGTTTGGGGGTACATGGCAGGGAGGACATGGCAGCTGTAGCCTGAGGCTCGGACGACATGATACAGACAGGCAGTCAGGAAGCAGAGCAATGACAGCTGCTCAGCCAGCTTTCTCTATGTGGAGTCAGGGCCCTGACCCATGGAATGGCTCAGGAATGTGTTACTCACAGTTAGTGTGTTTCTCCCTACCTGTTAACCCCATCTAGAGACTCAGCCCCAAGGCTTGTGTCCTAGCTGATTCTAGATCCTACCACATTGAAAGTCAGTGTTACCTACCACACTGACTGCTTTTCAGAGTCGAAATTTTTAGTTTTGATAAAGCCCAGCTCATCAATTTTTTTCTTTCATGATTCGTGCTTCTATGTTGGTCTCTTCTAATGCTTCCATAATCCTTATACAGACCAAAATGACAGGTTTTTCTCCTAGTTTTATTACATTTAGCTAGGTCACCCATGTTGTTTAAGTTTTTTGTATATAGTATGAATATAATTCAATTTTTTACATATGGACATTTTACTCCCACCACTGTTTAGACAAGATGAGCTTGTCCTTGTTCTCAGCAAACACACATGTAAATTTGAGTCAAGATCTGTCTTGACACTGGCGGCAAGAGTCTCTTCACTTTGCTCTTTTTAAAGTCACTGTATACAGTGCGGCCTGTTTTAAAGTCACTGAGTGTACTGTGGCCCTGTTTGTTTTCCACATAAGCTTTAGCAGCTTCTTTTGAACTGGCCACTGTCTGTGTCTTCTAATTCACAAATGCCATGAGTATGTACTAATTGAGATTTTTATTTATTTTCTCTCAACAATATTTTAAGATTTTCCAATGTAAACCGTCTATGAAGCTTACGTGATTTCTGTTTTTTATTAATTAAATTTTTTCATTTATTTTATATCCTGACTGCAGTTTCCCCTCCCTCCATCCCCTCTACCCTCCGTATCCACTCCTTCTCCATCTCCATTCAGAAAGGGAAAGGGAACATGGGTAACTGGGGATTGAATTTAGATTGTCAGGCCTTAGGCCACTAAGCCACATTCTAGTCCATGACTTATTTTATGCTGTAGTTTTTCAGTTTCCAATTATTTATATACCAAATGCATTGAAAATATCATTGATTTAAAAAAAAATCAGTTTTGTTTTTTTTTCCTATATTGACCTCCTAGCCTAATTGGTCTTTATAGATTTTTTGGGATATTTTGTATAGACAGTTTTAGATTTTATTTCTTACTACTTTTCTACATTTTGCTTTGTTGAACCAGTTATGACCATCATTGCAGCACTGAAGAAAAAGTGTGAAATGGGGAGGTTGAGAGAAGGCTCAGCAGTTTAGAGTGCTTACTCCTTGCAGAGGACCTGAGTTCAGTTCCCAGTGACCTCATGGGTAACTCACAAACACCTGTAACTTCAGCTTCAGATGATCCAACACCCACTTCTGGCCTCTATGGCCATCTGCACTGGTGTGCATAGACATAAACATATACAAATAATTAAAATGGGGGGCAGATGTAAAACAGATAGCCTTGCCTTTTTCCTGATATTGGGGAGGAAAATATTCAGTCAAATGTACTTTAGAATTTTCTACTTTATAATTCTTTTCAAGTTTGTAATGTTTGGTCAGCGATCGTGTTTGTAGAAACAGCCCTGGACTGTTATTATCACATTATCACCGTGTTAATGTGATATCTCTTAGATATCGGTAGATACATGTTTAGTGAGCTTATCCATGGATGTAAACTCAGACATGGTTTTTAGGATATTTTCTTTTCTCCGCTGATCAAAATTAACATGGCCAAAGAGGAAAAAGTAGACTTAGTATGTCCCCAGTGTGATTTTTTGAAGACACTTTATTACCTATGGTCAGCTGGAAAATTATAGCCTCTATCTAATAGCAAGGAAGTATATAGCAAAGCTAAATCAAGAAGCTCTCTATTATTTTCTTAAATAAAAGCAGAAAGATGCTATGAAAATGTTCTACAGTAGAAGTTAAAGAATATAAAGGCTAGGGAAATGGGAGGACAGGAGGGAGAGGGAACTGGGATTGGTATGTAAAATAAGATTGTTTAAATAAAAACTAATAAAAAGGAATGTAAAGGCTAAAATAATAAAATTTAGAAAACTTATTAGAAAAATATTTGTGTCCTTGACTTAAGCAAAAATCTCTTTGCTAGGACACAGTGTAATACAAAATAAAAACTGGTAGGTTGGTCTTGAGTAAAATTAAGAACTTTTGAAATATGCTACTTCAAAATGAAAAAAGAAAATGTTCGAAGAGATAAATCTGAAAAAGACCTTCATGTAAAATACATAGTTAATTTATTGGCGCATATCTGAGGCAGAGGCAGGCAGATCTCTTGAGTTCGAAGACAGCCTGGGAGTTGCCTATGTCCACCATACCCAAAATGCTGAGATGACATCTGTCTTAGGTGGGTGTTAGGAATTCAAATTAAGGTCTGTACACGTAAACAAGTGCTCTTACACACTGAGCCATCTCCTCATCCCTAGTTTTGGGGGTTTTGTTCCTGCTTGATACAGGTTTTACTCTAGCCCAAGCTTGCTAGAATAGAATTCATAGATATCCTCCTGCCTCAGCCAAGTAAATGCCAAAGCTAAAGGTGTGAGCTACCACACCTAATGCTTTTCTTGAAGCTTCTGATTAAGAGGGAGATTCCTTTAAAAGATTTCCTAATGGTCTGAATGTTTGTGAATCTTTTCATCTGAAAGGTCTTAGCTTACAAGGGAAATCATCTTTAACTGATTACCTGTGATAAGTCTTCATTTCTACCACCAGCTTCTCATGCAGCACTCCTTAGCTGCCTGACTGATTGGAGCTGCGTGTGGGTAGTCTCAGCCTTTTCCAACTCAAGCTACAATGGGCTAAGAAAAGCGCCATGAGTTTCCCTGGGGACATAAAATAATGTTTTCTGAGGTATCACTTTGCTTCTCCATCACAGGTCTGGAAGCACAGATGGTGTGTTTGGACCAGTTAAAAACCCCTGGAGTTACTCAAAGCAATACAGAGAAAGGCAGCGGCATGATGAGCATGGTGATTCCCATTGGCTGATAACTGGAGGGAGCTCAGGTGGCAGTGCAGCAGCAGTGGCAGCGTACACGTGCTTTGCGTAAGATGCTCCCTGTTTGTGCTTTAAACCCCACCCAAATGCAAAAAGGTCAAACTACAGGCAAAGCCCTGCAGCACAGGAATTTATTTCTTTTTGGTGAGCTGTTTGTGTTCAAAGGTATATTGAAATAGCGTCTAAGCATACTCAGCTTTAGCCTACTACTTGAACTTTGTACATTAAAACTTAATTTAAAATAACATTTTAACTTTTCTTCCATAGTCTGTAGTCTGGTTCTTTAAAAACCATGGTTTTATGGATCTTACCAAATAAGACATTGAACATGAATGAACTTCATGAATCTTATTTTTTAATAATTTATTCTGTCATCAGTTCACTATGCAAATGACAGTGCTGTAGTTCATTGCTGCTGAGCTGCTGCTAGTGATTTATCCTCTAGAAAAATCTCAAAAAGGAAAAAAATCCTCGTAGTATATATCAACAAGGTATTTAAAATGGAGTTCCCACAAATCTGCAGCTGAAGGTGCCTGTCTCTAAGCAGAACCTTCAGCCTCCTTAGGAGCTGATTCTGTCACATGTCAGTGAGAAGCCATTAGCTAGGCTTTAAGTGCCATTTTTTGAAATACCTCTTTCTGTTTCTAGTGAGAGCTGGTATCTGAAGTGTGGTTTCAGTTACAGCCAGGCTGACTTCAGGCTTTGTGTAGCAGACAGTGGCCTCAAACCCCTGGCCCTCTTGCATAGCTCCCAAGCACTGAGGTCATATGCCTGTGCCACCACCCCGGCCCTCCAGACAGTGTTAACCACCCAAAGAATAGGAAATAATGATTTATTTTATAAGTCTCATTTTAAGTAAGTTGACTGTGTTTCCTCAGTAATATCATAATGTATATGTTTTTCCTTGCTTTAATTATCCAGTAAAACTACATTCCTTCACAGGCACTGCAACCAATAATTTATTTACATATTTTAGAACTATGGAGCTGTAGTTTCCTCAGATGGCTTTTCATATTGCTGAAATCTTGTTAGGAAGAAAAGCCATTTCATTTATCTCTGGAATGTTATAGCACTGCATTAATATTAATGAGAGTTCTGACATGTTAGAAGTGCAGGATCAGGTGCGGCTTTTTTTTACCCTCATCATCCCACTTAGTGTTATCTTTCTGAATCTACTTTGAGAAGATGGCATTTTGACACGTAATTCCTTTGGAAATGTAGGTTTTACTTTTACACAGCCGTCAGTGAATGCTAATAAGGAGACAGTATCTTTTTAAAATTATGAAAGCAACAGACTGATTTTGTAGTTAAATGGACTTGATGAGAAAGGAAATGTAATTTGCATTTTCTGTAGAGTGCAAGTAGCATGTTATTGTTAGGAAAATTACTCAGTCCAAAGTATTACTTTCAATATAATCAGTAGATTATATGTGTATATAATCAGTAGAAGCACCAACCGAAAGTCACTTCAGATTGAATGTCTCCAAACTGTGAAGTAGTCAACTTTTGTCTCCCTGACAGTGTTTTGTTTGTTTTATTATAGTTTTTAAATTAAGAAGGTTCTTGGAGTGTTATTGAGCTGCATAGAAAGAATGAGACAGGGCACTGTGAGGTGATGTAGAAAGCTACTCAACGTGCATTAAGTGAAAACAAGTTATGAGCAGTGTATATGATTGCTGTTAAGAGTAATCATCACTTAGGCACAGATGTTGGTCACACATGAAGTATCTGGATGAAAGTGTGTCACAGGGCTATTATGGGTGCTCCAATAAGAGGACTTTTACTGTTGTTTTTTGTTTGTTTGTTTTGTGTGTGTGTGTGTGTGTGTGTGTGTGTGTGTGTGTGTGTGTGTGATTATATTTTGTTTGTTTGGTTGGTTGGTTGGG